>NW_016821914.1:0-1416 GCF_001698545.2 Rhinopithecus bieti | reverse complement strand
ATGGAGGTTGCAGTGAGCCAAGATTGTGCCATTGCACTCCAGCCTGGGCGACAGAGCAAGACTCTGTCTCCGAAATAAAATAAAATAAGATAATAAAATAAAATACTGTGTATGCCCAAATGTGAACATGCACCTTTTTTTCTATGGTTCTCTTTACCTTTTCTGCAGGTTGGGTGCTAGTGTTGTGACATAAAAACATTCCTAAAGATAAAAGGACTCTTCAGTAATTTAGTTGGAATTAGAGATTGGTTATATCACTTTAATGTGATTGTGCTTATATTATTCTGCTTTACCAAATTTCAAAAAACAATTTCTCTTTCATTCTATCATCAAAATGATTTTTTTTTTTTTTTTTTTTTTAATATAGGGCCTCACTCTGTCACCCAGGCTGGAGTGCAGTGGCATGCACAGTCATGGCTCACTAATGCCTCCGACTTACGGGCTCAAACTATCCTTCTATCTCAGCCTTCCAAGTAGCTAGGACTACAGGCATGTGCCACCACACCCAGCACTTTTTTGTTTTGTTTTTTGCTAGAGACAGGGTCTCACTGTGTTGCCCAGGCTGGTCTGGAACTCCTGGCCTCAAGTGGTCCTCCTGCCTTGACCTCCCAAAACGCTGGGATTACAGCCATGAGCCACTGCACCCAGCCAAAATGACTTCAGCTGTTCCAGAGGCCATTAGTTATCTCAGTTGATCGTTCAGTTACAGATCAAACTCCTTCTTTTACTCTTTCCCTTCGTTCTCACTACTGTACCTGACTTGTCTTAAAAAAAAATACTGAGTTTTATGAAAACGGGATGTGTCTTCTGGTGTGTGATTGAAAAGTATAGTAGTGTTTAGAATATTTATGATTTGACTTTTTAATTAATTAGTAGCCCTCAGGCTTTAGGCCTCTGTTTGTCAGTTATAGATAAACATCTAAAATTTTTACCCACTAGAAGAAAAAATAGCATTAAATAAATGTCAAATGATAAAATTATACCACCTAGAATTTCATTTCAGCCTTGCCATCTTATAGAAACTATTCTCAGCTGGGCACAGTGTCTCACACCTGTAATCCCAGCACTTTGGGAGGCCAACATGGGAGGATCCATTGAGCCCAGGAGTTCAAGACCATCCGTGGCAGCAGAGTGAGACCCTGGGTCTAGACGAAATAAATAATAAAATTAGCCAGGTATGATGGCACATGCCTGTGGTCCCAGCAGTAACTCAGAAGGCTCAGATGGAAGGATTGCTTGAGCCCTGGAGGTAGTGGCTGCAGTGAGCCGTGATTGCACCACTACACTCCAGCCTGGGCAACAGAGCAAGACCCTGTTTCAAAAAAACAACTAATTTAATTTAATTTTGAAAAGCAACCGTTCTCTGGCCGGGCGCGGTGGCTCAAGCCTGTAATCCCAGCACTTTGGGAGGCCGAG
>NW_016821913.1:0-473 GCF_001698545.2 Rhinopithecus bieti | reverse complement strand
TCTTTTTTTTGTCAGGTTTGTCAAAGATTAGATGGCTGTAGATGTGTGGTATTATTTATGAGGTCTTTTCTGTTCCATTGTTCTATATATCTGTTTTGATACCAATCCCATGCTGTTTTGGTTACTGTAGCCTTGTAGTATAGTTTAAAGTCAGGTAGCATGATGCCTCCAGCTTTGTTCTTTCGCTTAGGATTGTCTTGACTATATGGGCTATTTTTTGGTTCCATATAAAATTTAAAATAGTTTTTTCTAATTCTATGAAGAAAGTCAATGGTAGCTTGATGGGAATAGCATTGAACCTATAAATTACTTTGGGTAGTATGGTCATTTTCACAATATCAATTCTTCTTATCCATGAGCATGGAATGTTTTCCATTTGTTTGTGTCCTCTCATTTCCTTGAGCAGTGTTTTGTAGTTCTCCTTGAAGAGGTCCTTCATGTCCCTTGTAAATTGTATTCCTAGATATTTTATT
>NW_016821912.1:0-1660 GCF_001698545.2 Rhinopithecus bieti | reverse complement strand
GTGGCTCAAGCCTGTAATCCCAGCACTTTGGGAGGCCGAGACGGGCGGATCACGAGGTCAGGAGATCGAGACCATCCTGGCTAACACGGTGAAACCCCGTCTCTACTAAAAAATACAAAAAAACTAGCCGGGCGAGGTGGCGGGTGCCTGTAGTCCCAGCTACTCCAGAGGCTGAGGCAGGAGAATAGCGTGAACCCGGGAGGCGGAGCTTGCAGTGAGCTGAGATCCGGCCACTGCACTCCAGCCTGGGCAACAGAGCAAGACTCCGTCTCAAAGAAAAAAAAAAAAAAAAAAAAAAAATATCCTAAGTGGAAAATGCATTAAATACACCTAAACCTACCAAACATCATAGCCTAACCTAAGCTGCCTCAAACATGCACAGAACAATGATATTCGTTTACAGTTGGGCAAAATCATCTGGCAACACAGATGATACCATTTGGCAAGTTGGGGGACCTGAAGGAGAGGGTTGGGGTCACATGAGGAAGAGGAAGTAGCTTTGGACAAATCAAGTTAAAGATCCGGTAGGGCAGCAGTCCCCAGCCTTTTTGGCACCAGGGACCAGTTTCGTGGAAGACAGTTTTTCCAGGGACTTGGGGAGGGAGGGGATTAGGGGGGTTCGGGATGATTCAAGTGCATTACATTTATTGTGCACTTGATTTCTATTATTACTACATTGTAATATATAATAAAATAATTATACAACTCACCATAATGTACAATCAGGGGGAGCCCTGAGCTTGTTTTCCAGCAGCTAGATGGTCCCATCTGGGGTTGATGGGAGACAGTGACAGATCATCAGGCATTAGATTCTCATAAGGAACATGTAACCTACCTCCTTCACATGCACAGTTCACGATAGGGTGCGAGCTCCTATGAGGATCTAATGCTGCTGCTGATCTGACAGGAGGCGGAGCTCAGAGGGTAATGCAAGCGATGCAGAGGTAAAGCTTTGCCCATCCTCCTGTGGTGTGGCCCAGTTTCTAACAGACCAAGGACGGGTATAGGGTTGGAGGGAAGCGGCTGGGGGCCCCTACTGTGGGGCATCCAAGAGAGGCTTTCGTGGACATTTCTCCTTTAAAGTAATGAGTATACAGGTGGTAGCCTGTAAGTGGTGAATTTAGAGCTAAAATTTAGAGCAGAAGGGGAGCTTGTCAGAGAGGGGAAAGGAGAGCCAGAGAAACTGTGGCAGGAAAGGTAGAGGAAAAAGGCATGCTCCATTGTCATAGCTGCCACCCAGAGGATCAGTGATAAGGGCTGAACAATGACAAATGGGTTTGACTTTCAAGAGGACAGCACCAACTTAGGATGGAGCAGTACAGGCAGGGGCCCAGTTGAGTGGCCTGAGAATGGACGTGAAGTGAAAGGTAGAGACAGCAGAGAGGACTACTCTCTTTGTTTTAATAAAATAATAATTTAAAAAATTAAAATACTAATATGTTTTCATTATAGAAGACCAGAAAATATTTTAAAAGCACACACACAAAAAAATAAACAAATGGTACCCCATGAGTCAATCAACCAAAGATTATGACTGGAAGCATTTCGATTTTTTTTTTTTTTTTTGAGACAGAATCGTGCTCTGTCGCCCAGGCTGGAGTGCAGTGGCACAATCTCGGCTCGGCTCACTGAAACCTCTGCCTCTCGGATTCAAATGATT
>NW_016821911.1:0-1655 GCF_001698545.2 Rhinopithecus bieti | reverse complement strand
CTGCAAATTTATTTTTTGGTCACCCAGCTTCAGGGAAGTAGGTGTGGGGGGTGAGGTCCGTTGGTTTCTGGCAAAGGAGGCCGAGGGAGTTGCCCGGTGGAGCTCTCGGGTGAAGTTCCTGGTGCAGTCCCGACAGGAGTGGGGACTGAGGAAGTTCGCACCACGTGCCTGCTGGGAGCGGCTTTTCTGGGAGTGGGAGGGCAATAGGCGGGCGTGTTGGGGGGCGTTCCGTAGGTGCAGCCAGGTAAATCTTGGTCTCTTCAGATTGACGTCACCTGGCTCATGCGTGGTTGATCTGCACCTTCCTGGGCGCCGGCTACATTTTCGTGCGAGCGGGAAAAGTTGGTGATGAGGAACCCGGAAGTGCGCCATCTTGCCTCCGTTTTTCCAAACATTTACTTTTTCTCTCTATGGATTTGTGTATTCTGGACATTTCATATGAATGAAATCATGCACCATGTAGCCTTTTGTACCTGGCTTCTGTATCACTAAGCATGACATCTTCTAGGCTCAGTCACCTGAAACTATCTGTATAAACATACTACAGTATTACTAAAAGTATTTTATTCCTTTTACGCCTGATATGGTTAGACTTTGTGTCCCCACACAAATCTCATCTTGAATTATAATCCCCAAGTGTTGAGGGAGAGACTTGGTCAGAGGTGATTGGATCATAAGGGCAGTTTCCCCCATGCTGTTCTTGTGATAGTGAGCTTTCATGAGATCTCATGGTTTATAAGGTGCTCTTCCCCCTTCACTTGCTCTTCTCTCACCTATCACTGTGTAAGATGCGCCTGCTTCCCCTTCTGCCATGATTGTAAGTTTCCTGAGGTGTCCCCAGCCATGTGGAACTGTGAGTCAAGGAAATCTCTTTCCTTTATAAATTACGCAGTCTCTGATATTTCCTTATAGCAGTGTAAGACCAGACTAAAACAAAGCCAAATGAATATTGCAATGTATATCTGTGCCATATCTGATTTACCCATTCCTCAGCTGATGCATATCTAGGTTGTTTTCACTTTGGGGATATTATGAATAGTGTTGCTATGAACAATTACACCTGTTTCAGTTCTCTGGGGTACACATCTAGGAATAGAATTGTCAATACCTAACTTTGTTTTTAGAATCTCCTTTAATCACCTAGCCTTGTTTCCACGTGAATAGGCTCTCCCTTAGCTGAGAAAGCCTGATGAACTCTTTTTGGCTCTTTCATTTACAAGACATTAAGGACTCCTTATCCCACCCCCTTTCTTAAGGAGCTAACTTGCATAAGCTGGCTCTCAATATATCAAAGAGTCCAATTAACTGATAAGGTATTGAAGCAAGCAATATATGAAGTTCCCAGGATTTTGCTCAAAAGATAACACCATAACGCCTTGAGTTTTGTCTGGTAGAGCCCCATATATAACATCTTATGAAAGATTTAGAGCCCCTGGACCTGGAACTTTTGTTTCTCTGCAGTCATTTGTCTTTTAATTTTTTGCATGTTTTACTTCAGTAGAATCATTGCAACTGATCTCCCCCACCCCTTCCTAAACCAAAATATGAAAGAAAATCGAGCCCCTTCCTTGGGGCTGAGAGAATTTTGAGAGTTAGCAGTCTCAATCACCAGCTAATAAAGGACTCAAATTCATCTCAAAGTGTGGCGTTTCTCT
>NW_016821910.1:5594-9596 GCF_001698545.2 Rhinopithecus bieti | reverse complement strand
ATCTATATTATTATATATAGTGCCTATTTTTTAAAAATGATAAACATTTCCCAAGTCTAACAAGAGACTTAGACATCCAGATACAGCCCAAGGATCTCCAGAAAAGTACATTGCAAAAAGAAATTCTCCACAACATAGTGTAATCAGACTATCTAAAGTCAACATGAAGAGAATTTTAAAATTGGCATGACAAAAGCATCTAGTCAACTATAAAGGACACTCCATCAAACTAACAGCAGACTTCTCAGCAGAAAACTTATGAGTCAAAATTAAATAAGATAGCATTTTCAAAATGCTAAAAGAAATACAACCTCCAATCAAAAATTTTATAGCCAGCTACAGTAAGATTCATAGATGAAGAGAAACTAAGTATTTCCCAGATAAGCAAACACTAAGGGAGTTGTCACCACTAGACAGGCTGTACAAAAATGTTCCAAGGAGTCCTAAGTATGAAAGTAAAAAGTCAGTATTTGCCATTGTAAAAACACACGAAAGTATAAAACTCACAGGTCTTACAAAACAATCACACGAAGGAAGAAGATAAGGGAATCAAGTGGCAACATGACAGAACTCCACCAAACCACAAAGACAGTCTGAGAAAAAGAAAGAAACAAAGAATTGAAAAACAACTAGACAACAATTAATGATATGACAGAAACCTCACATATCAATATTAATCTTGAATTTAAATGAATTAAATGCTCCATATGAATGATTTAGATTTGTGCAATGAATGAAAAAACCATGATCCAACTATATACTAACAAGAAATTCATCTTACCAGTAAAAATACATATAAACTGGAAATAAAGGGCTGGAAGAAGATATTCCACACAAACAGAAACCAAAGTCAAGCAGGAGTGGTTATCCTTAAATCAGATAAATCAGTAACAAAACAAAACAAAACAAAACAACAAAAAAAGACAAAGTAGAAAAGTATATAACGGTAAAGGTGTATGCACCCACATTGGAGCAACTAAATTCATAAAACAAATATTAATAAACCTAAAGAAAGAGACAGACTACAATATAATAATATTCAAGGCTTTTAACACCCCACTGAAAGCACTACACAACTCATCAAGACAAAAAATCAATAAAGGAACACTTAACATAAGTTGAACTTTAGACCAAATGGGCCCAACAGACATTTTTATAACATTCTACCCCAAAACTGTAGAATACATTCTTCTCATCAGCATGTGGAACATTCTCCAAGATAGATCATAAGTGAAGGCGCAAAACAAGTCTCAATAAATTTTAAAAAGCTGAAATCATATCAAATATCTTCCCAAATAACTACAGAATAAAACAATAAATTGATACCAAGAGGAACTTCACAAACTATATAAATACATGGAAATTAAAAACCATGCTTCTGAATGATCTCTGGGTCAATGAAGAAATTAAGATGCAAATTTAAAAATTTTTTGAAACGAGTGAAAAAGGAAATACAACATGGAAAGAAACCTCTAGGGTACAGCAAAAGCAGTGCTAAGAGGGAATTTTGTAGCATTAAATGTCTACATCAAAAAAGTAGAAAGAGCAGAAATAAACGACTTAGTGCTGCACCTCCAGGAACTAGTAAAACAAGAATAAACCTAACACAAAGTTAGCAGAAGAAAAGAAATATCACCAATCAAAGAAAAGTATGAGAGACAAAAAAAAGAGTAATGAAGGGAAAAGCTTGTTCTTTTAAAAGATAAACAAAATTGCACCAGTTGTGGTGGCTCGTGCCTATAATCCTAGCACTTTGGGAGGCCAAGATAGGTGAATTACCTGAGCTCAGGAGTTCGAGACCAGCCTGGGCAACATGGTGAAACCCTGTCTCTACCAAGATACAAAACATTAGCAGGGTGTGGCAATGTGCACCTGTAGTCCCAGCTTCTTGGGAAGCTGAGGCAAGAAATTGCTTGAATCTGGAAGGTGGAGGTTGCAGTGAGCTGAGATTGTGCCACTGCACTCCAGCCTGGGCAACAGACCGAGACTCCATCTCCAAACAAACAAACAACAACAACAAAAAAGATTAACAAAATTTATAAACCACTAGCCAAACTAACCAGGGAAAGAAGAGAGAATATCCAAAATTATAAATGGAAACAAAGAGATTACAACCAAAGTCACAGAAATACAAAAGATCATTGGAGACTGTTATCAACAACTATACACTCACAAACTAGAAAACCTAGAAGAAATGAATAAATTTCTGCATACATACATGAGGCTCTGAAAAACATAAAACTATGGACATGATAAACGGATCAGTATTTTCAAAGAGTTGAAGATAGGTTGAATATGTGAAGCACAGGGGATAGTTAAGACAGTGAAACTGCTCTGTATGATGCTGCAGTAATAAATAGATACATGACACTAGGCATTTGTCAAAACTCGTAAAATTTCATAGCACGAATAGTGAACTTTAAGGTATGCAATAATTTTCTTAAAAAGTTAGGGGATCCCAAAATGGAATGCTGAATGTGGCAATTTGACTGTATTGCAAATGTATGAAACAACCTCACCAAACAGGGTGGAAGAAAAAGGTGCTGACCTTGGTAATTTTGAAAATGAGGCTTCTATAAGACTAAAGGAAAGGAATTTTACAAAAGCACGGTACTGTAGTTGATAAGTTCCCCATAGAGGTAAAGAATAAAATTCTGAAACCACTATACATGTGTACTAGAATTAAACAATTAAGTAAATAGATGGTGGATGGTGACTAACAGATTTCTCATTGTTAGACTGGAGGGTTAGAGTAAGCAATAGGAGAAGGCTAGAATGATCCATGTGGTAACAAATTAAAGTTGGAGGAATCAGCATGAATTCAGGCTTAGCTTAATGTAGGTATAGACAGCTACTTAGAGAAATATTTATAGTATGTGTATACACATTGGTTAGTGTGCACACTGATATTTCCTTGACTGTTTGCTAAAATAGCCCAGAAACAACACCACAGTATCAACAAGTACACCTGGAGCCCAGATCCTGGTTTCTAATACTATCCTCTGATGAAAGAAATGAGGGCTTTTATTGAATATAAAGAAATTATTGGACAAATAAATAAATGACAGAAAATAGACAAATTTCCCATGAGAAAGAATTCCAAATAATTTCTATAGCTACTCCACCTTTAAAGAGGTGAATCATAACTCTCAGTTTCCTAGGTTTGTGCTGCACATAGTGATTTCCTTACAAGGGGTACAGTATGGAAAGAGAAAAACAAGAGTCACACCACAGTGGAGAAACCTCACAAGCTGTTTTATTTAGGTGATCAACATCACCAGTGATAACCATAAATAACAAAGACAAACAGTGATAAGTCCTATTGATATTATGTACCCTCGATATGATGTGATGAATGGCAGTTTATTGCTGTGATTCTCTTCTCAAAAACCCATAATCATGAGAGAATCTAATCATCAGAGAAATATCAGACAAATGTCAATGAAAGACGATTCTACAATATACCTGATCAGTACTCCTCTAAACTGTCAAGGCTATCAAAAATAAGCAAAGTTTGAGAAATGATTACGGTCAAGAGGAGCCTAAGGAGACATTACTAAATGTAATGTTATATCCTGGATGGGACAGTGGATCAGAAAAATGCCATTAGATAAAACTAAGACACTTTAAATAAAGTATGAACTTTAGTTAATAATAATGTTCCATTACTGGCTCATTAGTTATTACAAATGAAGCATACTGAAGTAAAATGCTAATAATATTGGGGAACCTGGATATATGGTATATGGAAACTCTCTGTACTCTCTTTGCATTTTTTTTATAAATATAAAACTATTCTAGAATAAAAAACTGGGACAGAGAGAGAGAGTAAGAAGCAGAATGAGAAGATGAAAATAAGGAGGAGAAGGAGAAGAGGAAGAAGAAGAAGGAGAAGAGGAAGAAGAAGAAGAAGAAGAGGAAGAAGAGGAAGAAGAAGAAGAAGAGGAAGAAAAAGAAGAAGAAGAAGAAGAAGAAGAAGAAGAAGAGGAAGAAGAAGAAGAA
>NW_016821910.1:0-4078 GCF_001698545.2 Rhinopithecus bieti | reverse complement strand
TTTTTTTTTTTTTTTTTTTTTTGGTGTGGAATTATTATTTCCAATGGGAGGTTCAATTCCACTTGGGAACATGAATGCCCCATGGGAACATTCCAGCAGTTTTGCAGCCAAAGTGTCAAGTGTTCTTTAACATCCAGGTGCCCTCATTTGCCTTCTCAGCAAATAAAGTTTCTCACTATTGGACTTCTCAAATACCAAGCTCCTCGGTATATCATTTTTCCATTTGCAGTAACTTGAGACAGACAACTTTTTGTCACACCTTGAGGGTTTCTTTTTACTTCAATTATATAATAGGCTTCCTGGCATTTTTGTCCCCAAATGTAGGTTAAAAAGTGCTTGCTAAAATTAACTCCTGTTATTCTGCACTCACGGGGCTTTCTGGGGAAGGGCTGTCCACTTAAAATAGCTTCTAAGGGAACTATTCAGGACACTTGTAACTTTAGGTTTTATTAAATGACACAAGCTGCTGATGCTGGTTTTCCCTGACATGTAACTGAATCTCATTTGATCAGGAAAAAAAAATGTTCCCTGTGTTGCTGGTAAAGTAATGGGACTCTATGGCCATGCTATACTGCCATTTTAGCAATGTGGATGGGGGTGAATGCAGTACAGTATGGGAAGGTCTGAAGATGAATGAATATGACAGCTTGGTGGAGACGGTTGACTCTGGCTAAAGGGCACACAGGGACTTTGACCTCTCTTCTGGTGGCCAGCTGTGTGTATCTTGGAAAAGGCAGAAAGAAAGCATAAATCACAAAACTGTCCTGCCCTATGAGAATAGCTAGACATTTGATACACGCAAGTTCACAATGATGTACACTCTTACACTCATAGAGGTGAAACATAAGTTACATATGCCTAGTCACAGAATTACTCTCAATACATAGTTTGTAGTGATTGTTCTCTCATAAAGAATGAATATATACATATACGTGTGTGTATGTATAGATAGATATTTTTCTTTCTCTTTCCCGCTCTCTCCCTCCAAATCACACCAAATTGGAAACAAGTAGGGTTAGGTGCAACCCTGGACACAAGCAGGTTTGGGTGCCAACCAAATTGCAATGGCATTTGACTTCAAGGCACTATCTATTTCATTACCATGACTGATGGGTCCTGGGTGGCTCACACTTCTTTTTGAGGACATTCCAATGGCCCTGATCACAATTGTTCAGTAGGAGCCAATGTTGCCATTGTGGTATCTGGGCAGTAAAAGGGCTAAAACAGCAACTAAAGAGGGAAAAAATAGACTTAATGACCAGAACAGTTCATTAAACAGACAGTATTCCCCTCTTCCTTTACTCCCTTTACATTATCTTGTCACCCTACCATACCCAGCTTAAATTCTATCACCCATTATTTTTTGATCATTTCATTGCATACACCATACACCCTCATCTCCATTATCTCTCTCCTTTTTATTATGCTCATTCTGCAAAAATTCTGAACCTTGTTAAATGCAACTCTCTATCTACTCTGCACCCACACTTACCCAGAAAAAATACTCAGAAAAATGCACTTTGGTCTCAATTTAAAATTTGTGATGGGAGGTAGAGGAAAAATGGCAGATAGGAGACAGGACTAACTTACAGCTCCCACTCAGACAGACAGAGCAGCATGTGGAGACCCACACTGGAACTTTTGCTCCAAGAACTACCACAGACATATACCAGGAAATCTGAGAGAATCCACAGACCCTTTGAAGGAGGTGGATTGCTTCTGTAGGCTCTATGGGGCAACTGAGGAAATGTGAGTCAGCTTGCTTTCTCAGCTGGGAGGCTTATAGCCTGAGACAAGTTCTGAGCCCTGCCCACTGGCTGCCTGGAAACAAACTCGGTGCTGTTGGTGGGGCATGGTGGGAGTGAGACCAGGCTTTCAAGCTGTGGGCTTCATGGGAGCTGCGCGAGGCCTATGGCTGCCAGCTTTCACCCACTTCCCTGGTGACCTCTATAATGCAGCAGAGGCAGCCATAACTCCCCTGGGAACATAACTCCATTGGCCTGGGAACCATACCCCATCCCTCACAGCAGCTGCAGCAAGACCTGCCCAAGGAGAGTCTAAGCTCAGACACACCTAACCCTACCCCTACCTGATGGTCTTTCTCTACCAGCCCTGGTAGCTGAAGACAAAGGATATAATCTCTTAGGAGCTCTATGGCCCTGCCCACCACCCAATCCTCCCTATACTACCACAGCTGATATGCTCTTGGAAGTGTCACCTCCTGGCTGGAGGCTAACCAACATAAAACCAGTGCACTTAACAAAAATACAGCCAAGGACCCTCACAGAGTCAACTTTGTTCCCCTGCTACCTCCACCAGAGCAGATGCTGATATCCATAGTTGAGAGAACTAAAGAGAGATCACATCATGGGACTCTTTGCAGACACTCCCCAGTACCAGCCCAGAGCCCGGTAGCTCCACTCTGGGTGGCTAGATCCAGAAAAGAAATCACAATCACTGCTGTTCAGCTCTCAGGAAGTCCCATCCCTAGGGGAAAGGGGAGAGCACCACATCAAGGGAGCACCTGCAGGACAAAATAATCTGAACAGCAGCCCTTGAGTTCAAGATCTTCCCTCTGACATAGTCTACCCAAATGAGAGGATTAAAAACAAAAAAACAAAAACAACAACAACAAAAAAAAAAACAGAAAAATTTCTGGCAATACAACAAAAAAAGGTTTTTTGACACTCCCAAAAGATCACACTAGCTCACCAGCAATGGATCCAAACCAAGATGAAAACTCTGAATTGCCAGAAAAAGAATTCAGAAGGTCAGAAGGTCAACTATTAAGCCAATCAAGGAGGCAGCAGAGAAAGATGAAGTTCAACTTAATGAAATCAAAACAAAATAATACAAGATATGAATGGAAAAATCTCCAGTGAAATAGATAGCATAAATCAAAAACAATCACAACTTCTGGAAATGAAGGACACAGAGAACTGCAAAATGCACTGGAAAGTCTCAGCAACAGAATTGCACAGGTAGAAGAAAGAACTTCAGAGCTTGAAGACAAGGCTTTAGAATTAATCCAATCCAACAAAGACAAAGAAAAAAGAATAAAAAAAAATGAACACAGCCACCAAGAAGTTTGGGATTATGTTAAATGACCAAGTCTAAAAATAATTGTTGTTCCTGAGGAAGAAGAGAAATCTAAAAGTCTGGAAAATATATTTGAGGGAATAATTGAGGAAAACGTCTGCAGCCTTACTAGAGATCCAGCCATCCAAATACAAGAAGCTCAAAGAACATCTGGAAAATTCATCACAAAAGATCATTGCCTAGGCACATAGTTATCAGATTATCTAAAGTCAAGAAAAGGAAAGAATCATAAGAGCAGTGAGGCAAAAGCATTGGGTAACTTATGAAGGAAAACAAATCAAATTAACAGCAGATTTCTCAGCAGAAACTCTACAAGCTAGAAGAAATTGGGATCCTATCTTTAGCCTCCTTAAATAAAACAGTTGTCAGCCAAGAATTTTGTATCCAGTGAAACTAAGCTTCATAAATGAAGGAAAGATACTGTCTTTCTCAGACAAGCAAATGCTGAGAGAATTTGCCACTACCAAGCCAGCACTACAAGAACTGCTAAAAGAGCTCTAAATCTTGAAACAAATCCTCCAAAAAAAATAGAATCTCCTTAAGACATAAATCTCACAGGACCTATAAAACAATAACACAATGAAAAGAAACAAGGTATTCAGGCAGCAAATAGCAGGATGAATATAATAGTACCTCACATCTCAATACTAACATTGAATCTAAATGGCCTAAATGCTCCACTTAAAGGATACAGAATGACAGAATGAATAAGAATTTACCAACCAGGTATCTGCTGTCTTCAAGAGACTCACTTGACACATAAAGACATACATAAACTTAAGGTAAAGGGGTTGAAAAGGATATTCCATGAAAATGGACATCAAAAGCAAGCAGGAGTAGCTATTCTTATATCAGACAAAACAAACCTTAAAGCAACAGCAGTTAAAAAAGACAAAGAGGGCTAATATCCAGAATCTACAAAGAACTTAAACAAATTTACAAGAAAAAATCAAACAACCCCATCAAAAAGTGGGCAAAG
>NW_016821909.1:0-307 GCF_001698545.2 Rhinopithecus bieti | reverse complement strand
ATGTCTATATTTTATACGTATATCTATTATATATCATGTCTCTATTTTATACCTATATCTATTATATCTATTATGTCTATATTTTATACCTATATCTATTATATCTCTTATGTCTATATTTGATATATATATCTATTATATCTATTATATCTTTATTTTATACCTGTATCTATATCTATTGTGTCTATATTTCACAGCGATATCTGTTATACCTGTATTTTATACCTATATCTATAATATCCATAATATCTATATTTTATACCTATATCTATATCTCTTATATCTATATTTTATATCTATATCTATT
>NW_016821908.1:0-1416 GCF_001698545.2 Rhinopithecus bieti | reverse complement strand
TTTCTTTTGAGACAGGGTCTATCACCCTGGTTGGAGTGCAGCAGTGTAATCATAGCTTACTGCTGCCATGAATTTCTGGGCTCAAACAATCCTCCCACCTCAGCCTCCCTATGTGCTGGGATTAAAAGTGTGATCCACCACGCCTCATCATAATGGTCTTAAAAGAGACCCTATTTCATGTAAGTGCTCAATAAACTGTTACCACTTACTGTGACAAGATACAATGCTATCTCACTTTTTTGTCCACAGGGTCTATCATATTTAGAAACTTGACTCCTGATATGTTCTAGACCAAATAAAAATGTTTTCTTATACTTCACACATAATACATTATATTAAATAGCAGAAATAAAAACAATAGGAAATAATCACAAATTAGTGAACTCAGGGATTGGGCTTGTCTTTAATTTTCAAATATGTGCCATGATTTTCTATATAATTAGAGTACATGAAAAGAGAACAAACCAAATCTAGACATCTCTAACTCTATCATCACAAGCAAAACATATTTGAAAACATTCAACCAGTTGATTGTATTCCTCAGCTTTCCTGCAATGGTTACTAAATTGCACACTTGGAGAAAGCATTTGCCCCCAAATATGTGTCTGTTAAACTTTAGTTTCTTAGGCTGCTCAGTGAAAATAAAAATGGAGTACCATAGTCAAATAAGTTAAATAAATTGAGAAAAATTGCACACTATATTCTTTCCCATAAATTCACATTGTTCATTAGCATAGTATAGTCTTAAAATAAAGAAACCATTGAATTATGTTTAACCAACTTTTCCAAAATATTTGATTGTAAGATCAAATTTGTCCTCATTTGTGGAATATTCTACAGAACTGATGATTCAAAGGATGTACATTTGAAAATGACAGCATAAAAAATAAAAACAAGGTCCCTAAGTATGCATATTTATGCAAAAATTATACCAGCTAAATATCAAACTATTGTTTTCATTTATTCAGACTTTCTTGATGCACTTGATATGGATTATATAAATCCATGGACAAAAGTGACATCAGTACAATGGTGAAATTGGAGTTTCCTACCATAATCTCCACATAGTGCACTGATTTTGACAATCACTGATGGATGACAATATATTTGCCAGAATCTAGGAGTTAAATGGAAAAGGTGGCCGGGCGCGGTGGCTCAAGCCTGTAATCCCAGCACTTTGGGAGGCCGAGACGGGCGGATCACGAGGTCAGGAGATTGAGACCATCCTGGCTAACATGGTGAAACCCCGTCTCTACTAAAATACAAAAAAAAACTAGCCGGGCGTGGTGGCGGGCGCCTGTAGTCCCAGCTGCTCGGGAGGCTGAGGCAGGAGAATGGCGGGAACCCGGGAGGCGGAGCTTGCAGTGAGCTGAGATCCGGCCCCTGCACTCCAGCCTGGGCGACAGAGCGAGACTC
>NW_016821907.1:0-2835 GCF_001698545.2 Rhinopithecus bieti | reverse complement strand
AGTATATGCAGCAGAGATCTAAACTGTACAAGAAAATAAAGAAGTAGAGATGCACACAGCTCCCCTGACAACATTGTGTCCCAAAGCAATGTCTTTTGTGCCCCTCATTAAGGAGCTCACTGTCCCTCACCACATAGGCAAGTGCTTCCAGCGTCTCTCAATTCCTCCACGGGAGGCAACACACATTTTAACACAGTACCTCAGCAAAGGAAGTGGAGATAATTTACCTAATTGTGATAAAGTTCCTGAAAAGATCCCTAGACTGCAAAATTCCCCTCCGAAAGATGACAGAAAAGCTTTCCAATTGCAAAACATTGGCCTCCTTGCTTTTAAAAAAGTACCCTTGAAAGAGCCAAAACAATTTTGCAAAATAAATTGCAGAACTTGAACTTTCTTATTTGAAATTTCACAAAACATTACAAGTACTAAAAACAGAAGCTGCTGGCATAAAAACACAAATAGTGACCAAAGGGATAGAATTGAGAGTCCAGAAATAAACTCTCACCCTTATAGTTCATTGCTCCTGCATAAGGGTGTCAAGATAATTTAATGAAGGAACAATCATCCTCTCAAATAACGGTGCAGAAACAACTAGATAACCACATGCAAAAGAATAAACTTAGAGAACTATGCTTCCAACCATATCAAACAATTATCTAAAATGGATCAGTGAGTTAATTATAAGATCTATAACCATAAAAACATCTTAGAAACAGACATGGGGTAAAACTTAATGACCTCAAATGTGCAATGGATTCTCAGGTATGACCCAAATGCATGAGAAACAAAAGGAAAATAGATAAACTGGGCTGAAGATGCAAGCCTTTTATGCATCAAAGGATATTATCAAGAAAATAAAAAGACCAAACACAGAATGACACATAATAGTTGCAAATCACATAGACAATGGTTTCATGCCCAGAATATATAAAGAACTCCTATAACTCGATAACAAAAAGGCAAACCACCAATTTATATAAATGGGCAAAGGACTCAAATAGACATTTCTTCAAAGAAGATATATGAATCATCAAGAGGGACATGAAAAAAACTCAACATCATTAGGAATTAGGAAAATACAAAGTCAAAGCCACAATGAGATCTCACACTACACCTACAAATATGGCTACCATTCTTTTCAAATGTTAAATAACAAGTGAAAGCCTTATGTAGAATTTGGATTCCTCATACATTGCTGGTGAGATTATAAAAACGTACAGCCACTAGGAGAAACAGTTGTGCTGTTCCTCAAGAAGCTAATCATAGAATTCTCATATGAAACAGCATCCATTCCTAGGTATATACCCAAAGAATTGAAACCAGGGACTCAAACAGGTACTCGCATGGGAATGCTGATCGCAGCATTACTCACAAAAGATAAAACATGAAAACAATCCAAGTGTTCATCAACACATGAATAAACAAATGTGGTCACACATACAAGAGAATGTTAATCTGCCATAAAGAGGAATGAAGCTCTGACATACACTGGAACATGCATCGACTTTGGAAACATTATGCTAAATGAAATATGTCAGAAACTAAATAACATATATACATAAAATTCCATCTGTATGAAACATCAAGAATAGGCAGATTCATAGAGACAGAGTAGAGATGATCAAGGTCTAGGGTGGAAAATACAGGGAGTTATTGTTTCAAAGATACAAAGTTTCAGTTTAAAAAGATAAAGTTTTCTAGGAAAAATAGTGGTGATGGTAACTTAACACTGTGTATGTGGTAATTCCACTTGAGTGGACATTTTAAAGTGGCTAAAATAGCACATTATTCACAGAACTGTGAAAAATCCATTTCTATTATTTAATTCACCAAGGCTAAGGTGTTGGTTATGGCAGCTGAAGTCCACGAATACATCATCTGACCCAGTGTTTTCCATGAAACGTATCAGTTTTTCAATCAAGTTAGCTCGAAGCTCCTGTCCCCAGAAGAACCAGAGGTCCCAAAACAAGAGCTCCAGCAGGGGCTCAACCAGCACAGGTCCCATAGGGCAGCCTCGATGTCAGGCCCTGGATGGCATGTGAGGCTATAGTGATACAACCACAACGTGAAAGTGTAAGTGTTTTTACTACTTACAGACACTGGGGAGCACTCGGCACACCTGGAGACCACAGATAGAGAGGTCAGCAAGCCCAGGCAGGGAGGAGACAAGAACAGGCAAGCCAAAGACTTTAGTAAGTCCAGGTGTTATCTGACAGGTTTCCAGCAGGGAGCTTTAATGGATGTGTTTAAAGCGAGCAGCAAACACTGGGACAAGGAGATCATGCTGTGACTGAGAAGCGGTCACTTTAAATGTGAGGGCAAATGTCAGAATTATCAGTTTAAAGAAAGTACATGGAGAGAGAGGAGCCCAGCACACCAAGCAGGAGAGATACCTCTAAGATTTTATCTCTGGCGACGAACTGGAGAAACTTGAACCAGATACAGTATTGAAAACTACCATGGTGAGCAAGGCCTGCCTCTGATGTGAGGCAAATAAATTTACACCTTAAAAAATGAATGCCAAGGCAACGTGACACTATGAGCACTCATGACATTCAGGGACACCAGCAGGGTGTGGTACTTCGCCCTAGAGTCAGAATGTTGGGTTCTGGTCCCTGGGAGTGAGAAAATGAAAATGACTTGTCCCTGCTCCCCTGGCATTGATCCTCCCGCCCTGCTGCTCCCTCTTCTGCTCCCAAGCCCATATGCAGTGCTCAGCCCCAGACATCACTGCCCCCAGAGTATACACAGTGTCGCCTACTGCACACAAACTCACAGGTGACAAAAATCTGCGTTCAGGACATCCGATCGTGAAAGAGGGAGAACAGTGAACGT
>NW_016821906.1:0-3530 GCF_001698545.2 Rhinopithecus bieti | reverse complement strand
TCCCTCCTTGAAGCTTTGCACGAAGTTTCCCCTTCTCAGAATGTCCTTTCCCTAGATATTCTTCTCATTCCTTTATGTTCTTCAGGTCGTTACTCGGATGTCACCTGACTACTCTATTTAACATTGTCAACTTCCCCTCCCCAACTTTTCATATTCCTTTCTCTGCTTTATTTTTTCTTTTCCATAGGACTTACCACCATCTACCACAATACATATTTTACTTCGTTTTTTTTCCCCTTCTTTCTGCCCAAATGAGTGAGTCCCAATGATGAATCAGGCTTTGTATACTATATGAGAGAACACTTACCTCCATAGAACTTAGTGGTGGAGACAAAAGGAACCAAAAAAAAAATCAATAAAATTGTATAAAATGCTGTGGAGAAAACCAGAAAAGATCTGAGAAGTTACCATGCAGGGCAGTCTAACTGCATAACTTCAAAAGACCACTCTACCAGCTATGGAAAATAAAGCAGAAGTGAAGGGAAGTTAGAAAGCTCTTTACAGTAGTGAGAGGTGGCAGGTGCCTGGGCTACGATGGTTTCTGGCCCCGGTAAGGATAGCAGGAATGGAAATGGAAAACTGAATTGTAAGTATCCTTAGAAGTGAGCAAACAAGACTTGGCGGGAGATTGGATTCCAGAGGAGAAGCAATGAGAGAAAGGAAGAAATCAAAGATAATTCTGAAGTTTTTTATTTGAACAACTGTGTAAGTGATACTAGTTACTGAGATAGAAAATTGAGCGTTAGGAACAGGTTTGAGAGAAATTGAGTTCTGTTACGGACATTTAGTTTAATAAGAGACATTCAATAGGCATGTTAGATATGCTGTTGGATATGCAAATCTAATGTTCAGAAAGATTTGAACTGCAGATATAAATGTGGCAGCTTATCTTGGTCTGCCCAGACTGCCATAAGAAAATACCATAGCCTGAGTGGCTTAAACTACAGAAATTTATTTTCTCACAGTTCTGGAAGCTCATCCCATGCCCATGGTGGAGCATATACTCATTTATTAGAATGGTAGGATGACCATCTGCCCTGTTTAAGCTGTTTTTCCCACTCTCTTGGCTGACCATGTATACCTGAAGTGAATGTGCATGTGATGGCATGCTGCTCTAGTCTTTTTACCTCAGCACACTTTTTTTTTTTTTTTTTTTCTTTTTCAACCTCAGCACATTTACCTCATGCCCTTGGGTCAGTTCTACTCTCTCCCCTCAGGAAGACCAGGCCCAGAAAGCAATCTCTCCTATTCATCTCCACTCTCTGTTTTGAAGCATTTTGCTGAGGGAGAGTTAACTTATTCTTGGATGCTTGTCTTTAAGGGTTTTTTCTTTCCTTTCTTCTTTCCTCAAGTTACCATAGAAAAAAATCTGTTTATCTCCTCATTTCATGAGCCAAAAAACTCAACTCATGGCTGATAAGATTAATATTACTGATATCTATATCAGTGTGTCTCAAATTTGAATAAATTATTTAGAGGTAAACATAAAATTAAAGAATTATATTGATAATTTCTGCAGATACCTAGTGTTGAGTTATTCTATTATAATGTTAAATATATACACACATAAAATAGGTTAAATTTCTTATGCATATAACTTTTATATAGCTCAAAAATCAAAACAACTGTAAAACCAATAATTAATGACATTAATGTGGAGAGATGATGTTTTTCTTAAACTAAATTACCACTTGCAATGTAAAATGATACTACAGGATTTTAAAATTTGGCCTGTAATGACCAAGTCTCTAGTCACTTGTTTTATGATTGTTTAAAAAACAACTTTCTATAAAGAAAGTTTATACTTTGACTGAGGACACTTGACCTTCATTAGTCACAAGCACATCATTTTTCTCCTAAGTGTACCACCAAGTTGTAGTTTTTGGAACTAAAGCAATCAGAAACAGCAATTACTTGGCACTACTTTTTTTTCTTTTTTTTTTTTTTTTTTTGAGCCAGGGTCTCGCTCTGTCACCCAGGCTGGAGTGCAGTGGCATGATCATGGCTCACTGCAGCTTTCACCTTCTGGGTTCAGGTGATCCTCAGGCACCCAGCTAATTTTTTGTATTTTTTGTAGAAATGGAGCTTTGCCATGTTGCCCACGCTGGTCTCACACTCCTGGGCCCAACCATCTGCCCGCCTCAGCCTCACAAAGTGTTGGGATTACAGGCATGAGCCACTGCCCCTGACCGCAGTACCATTCTTAATGATCACTTTATAATAAAGAAGATCTGGAATATGCTTATCCTATTATTATTTTATTAGATTGTCACTGAAATTTCACTTTCTTTGGTTTTAGTAACCTGTTGTCCACAGTGGTCTGAAAATAGTAAATGGAAAATTTCAGAAATAAGTAATTTATAAGTTTTAAATAACTTATTACAAAATATAATTGTTCTATTATTGTTAACCACTTACTGTGTGTCCAATTTATGAATTAAACTTTATCATAAGTATATATGTATAGGAAAAAACATAGTATATGCATATAGGATTTGGCACTATCTACAGTTTTAAGCATTCACTGGGGGTCTGGGAACCTATCCCCCACATATAAGTGGGGACTACTGTATTCAATTTTAAATGAAATGGATAAAAGCAAAAAGCCCTGTAATATGAGTGTTCACATTCCTTTTAGAGTCTTCACCTCCATATATTTGCTTTTCATTTACTGCTTTGATTAACGCCCCCACAATTAGTAAGACTTTGTATTGGGTTTTGGTTTATTTTTGTTTTTGAGACAGGGTCTCTGTTGCCCAGGGTGGAGTACAGTGGCACAATCATGGCTCACTTTTGCCTTGACCTCCTGGGCCCAAGCAGATCTCCCACCTCAGCCTTCCTAGTAGGTAGGACTACAGGCACATGCTTCCACGCCTCGCTAATTTATTTTTTGTAGAGATGGCATCTTGCCATGTTGCTCAGGCTGGTCTAGAACCCCTGGGCTCAAGCAATCATGAGCCACCTCACTCAGCCCTTTTTAAGCTTTCTATACATTTTAATGTAGAAATTTATTGTTGTAAAAATGCATTTGTTCTCCATACTTTTGTTTTCTACCTCTTTTATCTTTGGCCCTGGGTAGAGGAAGAAAAAGTCTTGTTCAAACAGTGAAACTGGGCCGGGCATGATGGCTCATGCCTGTAATCCCAGCACTTCAGGAAGCTGAGGCAGATGGATCACTTGAAGTCAGGAGTTCCAGACCAGGCTGGTCAACAGGGCGAAACACCGTCTCTACTAAAAATACAAAAAAATTAGCTGGGTGTGTAATCCCAGCTATTTGGGAGGCTGAGGCAGGAGAATCACTTGAACCCCAGAGGCAGAGGTTGCAGTGAGCCAAGATCGCGCCACTGTACTCCAGCCTGGGCAACAGAGCAAAACCGTCTCAAAAAAAAAAAGAAAAAGAAAAGAAAAGAAATAGTGATACTTAAAGTTGCAGACCTCAGTTCTATCTTAATTGTACACTGCTCAACCCTTCAGGCATCAAAAATAAATGCCCACCTTTTTCCCTTAAAAAAAAAAAAGCATTCATACTA
>NW_016821905.1:0-1654 GCF_001698545.2 Rhinopithecus bieti | reverse complement strand
AAAAAAATGAAATCAAAGAGCAGTATTCAATAAAATTCAATTAAATTTATTATGTAATAAAAGTTAGAAATTGGATAGTCATATTCAGGTAAATTGGTCACATTATATGGAATACAAAAGAAACACGGTAAGTGAAACCAGTTCTACAAAATGTTTTGTCATTATAAAATATTAGATCACATTTTAAAACTAACTTTTGAAGAAACTGCTGTGTTTTAAGAAAATGAAAGTAAGGATAAATCCTCTGCAAAACATCCAGAACAAATGTATGAACATAATGTGTGGTTATTACCATGATAAATATGCACAACAGCTTAGAAAAATGTTAAATAGTTGTGAATGTAGAAATGGTGATAGCCATGAATACGGCCCAGGCCAGTTATACCAATGGCTAGGTAATAGTGGGAAATTATAATAGCAGTCTTTAAGATGATGCTAAAACAAAATGTTACTTTCTAAAAATTAACATTACTAGGATTATAAAAACTCCAATTTAAATGGGAATTCAGGCTCTCAGACACTCTAGTATAGCAGGTGTTCCTTTCATTAGTATGGCTGCTCAAAGAATATGAAATGGATTTCTCTCTGGTAGTAATATTCTTAAATTCACACAATTACCAGGCTTTGGTGGAAGTTGTAGGAGGTCATTATTTTGAAGGTCCAGCGTGGTTAGATTTTCTGTCATCCTCATTTTCTGAGGGACCACAGATGCAATCCGATCATTACTAATCAAAACTGTTTTAAGTGTGAATGTATGTTGTAGAACTTAAGGTAGTATTTTGAACTAGACAGTTTTAACTGGCCGCCTTTCCACACTGCGTTTAACAGCCCTTGGGGTATGGAGGTATTTCAGTCTCTTCTGTTAGCGTTGAAACTTACTTAGGGACCCCACCCCACTTTACTACTGCCATATGTTCCAACTTTTATACAGCTTTTTTCTGTTTTAAAATCTTGTTTTTGTTGTGATTTTTATTAGGATCTAAATCCTAATAAAAACCTTATTACTGAATTTTCATAATTTTTTATTTTTTCCTTTTTTCCCCTATTCTAACCCTACTCTATGATTGATATATCTTAATTATATCATATTAAAGAGACAGGATCTTGCTATATTGCCCAGGCTGGACTAGAACTCCTGGCCTCAGCCTTGTAAGTAGCTGGGACGACAGGCACACACCACCATATCTATCTTCAGTCTTTTTTTTACCCCATTTCTTAAATTGTTATGTCATATTTCATTGTTTTATCCAAACATGACAATTAGTTGCCATTTACTAGAATTTAACAGAATGTTTAGTTTTTCTGAGGATTTCCATGGTCTTGTAGAACTTTTCTGGTTTTGCCTATTTCTTAAGCCATAGTGAGTTTTCTTTGGTTATAATCTGTGAAAAAAATTTTCATGTCCTAAAATAGATGATAGTTTGGAATCATTTCTTTGATTCCTTGACCTTTCCATTGTAAATATTTCCTATATCTATTCATCTCTTTTGTTATACTTGGAATTACTTGGGATTTTCACCTTTTCATTATTGTAATTCAAAACAGCCAAGAACAGCAAGCCATTTAAATATGAAGGCTGTTGATTCCATTTTTCTCATGTCCAGAAATACAGTTGCCACATCTACATGTGTTCAAATTTGACAGGTTTTTTTTT
>NW_016821903.1:0-471 GCF_001698545.2 Rhinopithecus bieti | reverse complement strand
TATTGTACATTAAATTTTATCAATATAAAAAAAAAAAAGAAGTGTCTGTTCATACCCTATGCCCACTTTTGGATGAGATTGTTTGTTTTCTCTTGTAAATTTGTTTGAGTTCTTCGTAGGTTCTGGATTGTTGATTTTCTTTTGTTTGATGTAGTCTCATTGAACCAACATCACCAGTAATGTACCCAAAGTCAAAAGAGGTTTATGTAGCTTGTATCTTCTGTTTTTCTATATACTGGAACATCCAGTAAATTTCTCTCTCACTTTTAAAAATAGAGATGGGAATCTCACTTTGTTGACCAGGCTGGTCTTTAACCCCTGACCTCAAGCAGTCCTCCCATCTTGGCCTCCCAATGTTCTGGGATTACACGGGTAAGCCATTGCACCTGGCCAAGTAAACTTTTCTTTAAGAAGTGTATTCTTGGGGGCCGGGCGCGGTGGCTCAAGCCTGTAATCCCAGCACTTTGGGAG
>NW_016821902.1:105981-108709 GCF_001698545.2 Rhinopithecus bieti | reverse complement strand
CTGGTTATTCTAGTTAGCCATTCCTCTAACCTTTTTTCAAGGCATTTAGCTTCCTTGTGATGGGTTAGAACATGCTCCTTTAGCTTGGAGAAGTTTGTTATTACCCACCTTCTGAAGCCTACTTCTATCAACTCATCAAACTCATTATCTGTCCAGTTTTGTTCGCTTGCTGGCAAGGAGTTGTAATCCTTTGGAGGAGAAGAGGCTTTTTGGTTTTTGGAATTTTCAGCCCTCCTGCTGTGGTTTCTCCCCATCTTCATGATTTTATCTACCGTTGGTCTTTGATGTTGGTGACCTACGGATGACGTTTTGGTGTGGATGTCTTTTTTGTTGATGTTGATGCTACTCCTTTCTGTTTGTTAGTTTTCCTTCTAACAGTCACAACCCTCAGCTGCAGGTCTGTTGGAGTTTGTTGGAGGTCCATTCCAGACCTTGTTTTCCTGTTTATCACCAGTGTAGGCTGCAGAAAAGCAAATATTGCTGCATGATCCTTCCTCTGGAAGCTTTGTCCCAGAGGAGCACCTGCCAGATGTCAGCCAGAGCTCTCCTGTATAACATGTCTGTCAGCCCCTACTGGGAGGTGTCTCCCAGTCAGGCTACATGGAAGTCAGGGACCCACTTGAGGAGGCAGTCTGTCCATTATCAGAGCTTGAACGCTGTACTGGGAAAACCACTGCTCTCTTCAGAGCTGTTAGGCAGGGACATTTAAGTCTGCAGAAGCTGTGCCCAAAGCTGTCCCTACCCCCAGGGGCTCTGCCCCAGAGAGATGAGGGTTTTATCTGTAAGTCCCTGAATGGGGCTGCTGCCTTTTGTTCAGATATGCCCTGCCCACAGAGGTGGAATTTAGAGATGCAGTGGGCCTCGGTGGGCTCTGCCCAGTTCGAGCTTCCTGGCAGCTTTGTTTATACTATGAGCATAAAACCGCCTACTCAAGTCTCAGCAATGGCAGACACCCCTCTCCCCACCAAGCTCCAGTGTTCCAGGTCGGTCTCAGACTGTTGTGCTAGCAGTGAGAATTTCAAGCCAATAGATCTTAACTTGCTGGGCTCTGTGGGCATGTGGACTCTGTGGACCCACCAAGCCAGGCCCTGAAGGGAATCTCCTGGTCTACTGGTTGTGAAGACCATAGGAAAAGTGCAGTATTCGGGCAGGAGTGTATCATTCCTCCCGGTACAGTCTCTCACGGCTTCCCTTGGCTAGGAAAGGGAAATCCCCTGACCCTTTGCACTTCCTGAGTGAGGCAATGCCCTGCCCTGCTGTGGCTTGCTCTCTGTGGGCTGCACTCACTGTCCAACCAGTCTCAACGAGATAAACCAGGTACTTCAGTTGCAAATGCAGAACTCACCCATCTTTTGTGTCAGTCTCACTGGGAGCTGCAGACCAGAGCTGTTCCTATTCGGCCATCTTGGAAGAGAGACCAGTTGATGCTTTTATTACATCTTGAGGTTGCAGGAAGAATAAGGGCTTGTTGCATGGCTAAGACAGGTTATGGGAGAGACAGAAAGAGAGAAAGGCATAAGGGCTTTATTATACAGTTGAAAACTCACAAGTAACAGCTCTCAGAAAGAATAGATGAAAACCTATGTTTAGTTCAGCTCTCCTGGATCTGCTAAGATAAGTGGAAGAGGCTCAGAGAAAACCTGGCTGTTTATTTCATTAATATAAACTTTTCTCTACAGATGGAAATCTGCTCCACAAAAGGCAACTTTGCAGGGCTATTTCTGTCTGTAGGCCCTCAAAATATGTCACAAAAGTATATTTTGGGGTGAAATATACTTTAATATGATTATTAATATAACCTAATTATATTAATACAATTCCTTTAATATAATTTTAATTATATTAATATAATTCCTTTAATATAATTTCACTCTTGTAAGGGAGGCTGAACATCTTATTTATTTAAATGTTATTTTATTGTAGTGAACTACCTGTTTATATCTGCTGCTAATTTTATTAAGTTATTTATCTGTATTTTATTGATTTGAGGAAACTATTTATTTATTAGGCTGATATTGATATATTATTAGCTCTTTGTCTGTGATGTGAATTGCAAGAAATTTTCCCTAGTTGTCTTTTTAAAAAATGGTTTTCTATTTCAATTTTTAAAATGTAGTCTATTAATTATTATCAATTGGTAATTAATTATTTTATAGTAATTTATTTATTTGATCTATTTTGAATTTATTCTGATGCATTTGTAATGTATGTATTTAACTTTTAAAACATTTCAAGATGTCATCTGATTGTTAAAATTTTTTAAATGAATTATGTTTTCTCTAATTAAGTCAAAATGCCACAATTTTTTTCTGTATATTTACACTATATGGACATTCCATTCTGTTGCGTTGAACTGTCGCTCACATGCCAATATTGATAGCAACAAAATATAATGTACATGAGAATAAACTTGAAAAGGAATATGTAGGAATCATGTAAAATAACTTTAAAATACTCTTAAGAAATCCAAATGAAAATTTCAACAAATGGAAAAGTATACTGTGTTCTTGGATAAGGACACTCAATATCATCAAGATGTCAATTCTTCTTAATTAATTTAACATAATAAAAACATTAACAGATTTTTGGAAGGATAACCAGAGAAGCTGATCCTAAAGTTTATGCTGAAAAATAAGCAAGTGAAAGTGACCCAGAATTTTTTCTCAGTCACTTGTTAGCTGGAGACCCCCAACCAGACCTTACTTGGACTCAGGTTCACCGCAGGAGA
>NW_016821902.1:90101-104103 GCF_001698545.2 Rhinopithecus bieti | reverse complement strand
TTTTTTTTTTAATTGTTTGAAACAATTTTTAAACAAAATATATCTATTGCTCTGCAATTTTTTTTTAAAATATTTTGTGGGCAACTATAGAAGGTCTAGTTGAAAAATACTATCAAGTGATTTTTATTTAATATTTAAATCAGCTTAAAATAATTTCCTTGGGCTTTCATTCCACTTTTGTGATTCACAAACTACTTTTGTTAAGAGGAAGATGAACACCAATCAAAGTGTGTTCTCAGGGCACTAAAATGAAAGTTTCAATGAAAGTCAAGGTCTTTGTCTGTATCAGATGTATACCAAGATCCTATAATGGTGCCTGTTACATAGTAAGTGCCTATAAATATTTATTTAATGAATCAACTTCAGCCAGTCAGTGTCAGAACAAGTGGGGATTGGGTGGGAAAATCAGGACAGGCTGTCAAGGGAAGGGCTAAGGCACGCCACACATTTGTCAAATGTTTGCTCTTGACATCTTCCGGTAAGAATGAACATATTAGTTAGGGGAATTGTGTCTGTGCCTAAATTTTTGTTTGATTTTGATGACTGATCTTGTAGCAAAATGGTTCTTATTGATGCTAGCAATGTCATAAAATGGATACATGTATTATTTGCCTTTTTAATGTACTAAGATTATCCTTGGGAGATTAATTAAAAAAAAAAATAACTGGAAAACACTCTATAACCAATTCCTTTTTTTTCTTCTTTTTTTTTTTTTTTTTGAGATAGGGTCTCGCTCTGTTGCCCAGGCTAGAGCACAGTGGCATGATCTCAGCTCACTGCAACCTCTGCCTTCCCGGGTTCAAGTGATTCTCCTGCCTTAGCCTCCTGAGTAGCTGGGCTTACAGGTGCCAGCCACCATGACCAGCTAATTTTTGTATTTTTGGTAGAGACGTGTTTTCACCATGTTGGCCAGGCTGGTCTGGAACTCCCAACCTCAAGGGAACCGCCTGCCTCAGCCTCCCAAAGTGCTGGAATTACAGGCATGAGCCACCTCATGCAGCCTAATTAATTAAATTCTATCATGTGATTTATTCTCTCCTCTGATATAAAGAGGTGAAGGAAACCAGAATATTTCACCACAAAATATACCACTTTGGCATATTTTGAGATGGTTGTTCAGAGGAGTTGCAAACACAACAATAGCTCTGAAAAAGCTGTCTTTTGTGGTGGAGATTTACATCTGTAGAGAAAAATCTACATTAGTGAAGTAAACAGGCAGGCTTTCTCTGAGGCCCTCCTTATCTGGATCTAGGAAAGATGAACTCATAGGGAAAGGGGACTAAAGTCTGACACTTTTAAGGTTTGACAGATAAACTTTACCATGGGCTACCACCATCTATTTTTTCTGAGAGCAGCTCTGAGAGTACCTGAGAGGTCTTTATCTGCATTCTAAGACCTTTATCTGCATTCCAAGACAACCTTGGCTTTCTGTGCTTTCCACCTTTCACTCTCCCATAGCTTGTGAAGCCACCCACCCCATGCCTGATGCCACCCCCAACCCCCTCACAAGCCCACTTCTATATTCTTTCTGTAACCTTAAGATAGTATAGAAACTTCAACCATCTGACAACTCAGTGTCAGGACCAGGATCTAGTATCCTGTTTTAGTACCAGGATCTAGGGGACATGTATATAGATCTTGGCAGTAATAGTGTAACTGCCCAGTGGGTTCACCTTGCCCCCTGCCTAGACAGAGCTGATTTATCAAGACAGGGGGATTGTAATAGAGAAGGAGTAAGCCACACAGCTGGCTGCGTGGGAAACCAGTTTTACTGTTACTCAAATCAGTCTCCCCAGCACTTGGGGACCAGAGGTTTTAAGGATAATGTGGTGGGTGGGGGTGCCACCAGTGAGTCAGAAGTGATGATTGGTTGGTTCGGAGGTGAAATCATAGTGAGTCCAAGCTGTCCTCTTGCGCAGAGTCAGTTCCTGGGTAGCAGCACAGGATCAAATGAGCAAGTTTATCTATCTGGGCGGTGCCAGCTGATCCTTCAAGTGCAGGGTCTGCAAAATATCTCAAGCACTGATCTTAGGCTTTATAATAGTGATGTTATCCCCAGGAGAAATTTGGGAAGCGTCTGAATCTTGTAGCCTCCAACTGCATGACTCCTAAACCATAATTTCTAATCTTTTGGCTAATTTGTTAGTCCTACAAGGGCATTCTAGTCCCCAGGCAAGAAGGGAGTTTCTTTTGGGAAAGGGTTATTATCATCTTTGTTTCAAACTATAAACTAAGTTCCTTCCCAAGGTAGTTTGGCCTACGCCCAGGAATAAGCCAGAACAGCTTGGAGGTTAGAAGCAAGATAGAGTTAGTTAGGTGAGGTCTCTTTCATTGTCACACACACACACACACACGCGTGCGCACGCACACACCACACACATACACTGTGAGGACACTTATCCTTAGTGCAGTACTATCCCCTGGAAGTGGGAGGAATCTGGGTATTCATTTTGTGAATCAGGAGAGAAAGACACTTGGTCATATTTTGTGCTACTGCACTGTTGACCCTTATGTGAACTCTTCCACGGCCTTTGTCTCTATCTGGGGACAAAAATCATCAAGTAATGTGATTTTCAGATGATCTAGGACATCTAGAATTTTGAAGTTGTTACACAAAGCAGGAGAACAAAGACTTCTTTGCTTCAGGGGAATTAGTTACAAAGATTCACTCAAGCTTTGAACTTGTTTGTATGCAATTCTACACCTTTTAAGATGCAAATCATTTTGAAAAATACTGTGGACTTTGGCGGTTAAATAAAAGGCCTATTTTCAAAACATTGCCTTATGTGTGTGGGTCATATCAGGTGATCTCATTTTGATACTACTTGGAGTTAATGAAGAGGCAATAACTTCTAGCATGAATCTAATGAAGAAAACAGTAAGGATGGAAAAGACCAGGTTCTGTCCTCTTTTCTGTGACTAGGAATCTTTATGAACCCAGATAAATTACTTAACTACTTTGAGCCTTGGTTTCCCCATGCAGAAAAATAATAAATGCTAATGTCTTCCTGATAGAGCTGTGGAAAAGATCAACTGAAATAATGTGTGGAACACTAGCTCAGCACCTGGCACATAGGAATTGGTGAACAAGGTTGACTAGTATTATTACTTGCAATAATAAAATATATATTCTCAGCATGAAAGTATTTATGTTAGAATGTTTTACTATAAATTCTTTACACTCCTCTATTGAAGAGAAGTTTAAGCAACCTGTGGAGTCAATTTTTCTGCTCTCATTTGGCCAGTACTGTAGTTTGCTTTTAAACTCTTATTTTGGCTAGAACTTCAGTGCCAGAAAGCTTGATGGAGAAGAATATAGAAGAGAGGATATTGATTAACAATTGCATTTTCTTGCAATCTAGCCTTGAATCTATTTGGCCAGATCAGTCCAGCGTGATGGATGAAGACATCTTTTGCCCTCTCATTGGCCCAAGAAGAGCTGTTAAGAATTGATTTTCTGTTTCATTTTAACGAGCTCATTTTGAGTCATTATAGTTTCCATAGTTAAGTACTTCTGAAACATATATTTTTTTAATTGACAGATGATTTCAACTCTGTCATTGCCATTGCCATCTATTATGCTGAGTGATCTTAGTATTCAACTGTCATTAAATTAATATGTATGTATGTAGTAGAAACTGATATGAAGAAAAGTTACTGCACAGAGGCTTATTTATGACAGAAAAGCAAACATTTCAAATCTGTCACAGTGTGATTGTGTGGTTATAAGGCATGCATTTTTTATGTATAATTTAGTAGTCATAACTTAGCCTCTCTCTAAAATAACATGAATTTTTAGTCGTGTTATTGTCCTCTAAACATTTATTCGTCCTTCATTACTATAGATTGTAAGATATCAATAAACTTGGCCTTTAGCTCATTCTCTCTAGTCTTTCCAGTTAGGTCTGTACACAAACCTGAAATAAACAAATAAAGAAACCAGTTAGGTGTGTACACAAACCTGAAATAAACAATCAAAGAAACTAACAAACAAATAAAACCATAAACTGTAAAAATCAGATTGCTACTGTTCCTTCCAGCACCCATTCTTCACCTGTGTGTTTCTTGAACCAATTGACAGTTTTTGGAAACTTCTTCAAAGCTCAACAATGGGCTGTCCTCTCTTTTCCTCTTTACTCTGCTCCTAGGTCATCCCATCCATGCTCAAGGCTCTATAACCCACCTATATAGCCTCTTATTTTACATCTGTACTTTCATGTTTTAAAGATTTTCAAAGTTAACAATTACAAAGCCAAATTCTGGATAACTCCTTCCTGGTCTTTTTACATTGTGCTGTATTTCAGTGAATGTCATCATAGTCCTTCTGGTGGTACAAAATCAAGCAAAATAAATAAAACAAACAACAAAGCTTGGAGTCACCCTTGATAACCTTCCTCTTCCCCATCCCCATACTCTATCAACTCTTGCGATCATTAAGTCCTTTAGATTTTTGCCTCCAAAATATAATGAGTTTGTCTATCATCTCCATTTCTACCACAGTCTGTCCAGTCCAAGCTATCACATCTCCAACTTATACAGCCTCCTAACTGATCTCCTTGCATTCATGTTTCCCTTCTAATTAGTTATCCATCAAAGAGTCTGAGTGTGACTTTTAAAATGCAAGTCTGATCATGTTAGCCAAGTCTCCTCTTCCCCAACTACCTCAAACAGTAGAAGTGTTCCAGGACTGAACCACGTCCAGCTGCATGTTCTCATGGCCCAATAATGAGATTCAGATGGACTGGGAAAGAAGATAGTTTATTTCTGTAACCAAATACAGAGAAAATGTTGGTGATAATTAGCCAGACTAACTCAGGGTGCTGAAGTTTTTTCCAGTGCTTACATATGTTTAGATTATACGCCTGTGTGCAGTACCATATTTGCCTAAGTCTAAAGGTGATTAATTTTGTTTTAAGTAGAAGGTCAGAAGCTAGGAATGTTCTCTAAATCTACTTAATCCATGAGAGCCCCGGTACCAGGGTAATTAAGAAATGTCTCCTAAATCTACTTAATGCGGGCCCTGGTACCAGGTGATTACTTCTATTTTACCTACGTTTTGAGTCCAGAGAGTTGCTTCAAACCCCCAGTAAATTTATTCTACCCAAGATGGGTCTTGGTACAAGGAATGTAGGGCTGTCTTTGTTATCTTGACTTATTCCAGGTTTCGTAGACCCGAGACGGGTCCTGGTACAAGGAATGTAAGGCTGTCTCCATTACCTTGAGTTGCCCCAGGTTTCAGGAGAAGCCAGAGCAAGGCTCTTATGGAACATATGTTTCATTTCTGGCTTTGATGTCCAGGCATCGATTTCCCTAGGTTTAATTATTAATGTAATGTTAAGGCAAGCACTGTGGAAGTTTGCCTGTATAACTGGAGTGCTATGGAGGCTTGTCTGTGTGACTGTCAGGGAGAACTGGCCTGCCACAGAAGGGTTCGACAATTCATAAGATGAAGACCACAGTCCTCACAGGGTCTACACAGCCTTGTATGGCCTGGCCCATGGCTTTCCTTTCTTGTCATGTTCATGCTGCTCTTGGAGTTCCCCTGTTCTAACCACACTGGCTTTGTTTCTGATCCATCAGCTGGCTGTATTCCCTCCTGCCTTACCCTTAGGGTAGATGATTTTCGTTCCTCCCTCAAATCCCAGCTTGGTCTCGCTTCCTCAGGGAAACTTTCTCCAGTTCCCCTAACAACCTCAGGTCCCCATGGTATATGTGTCATGATGTTATGCATTTTCCTTTCAATTTAGAGTGGACATTTGTCTTTTTTTTTTTTTTTTTTTTTTTTTTTTTTTTGCATGCCACTAACCATTCTTCTTATTTGAGAAATTCCCTACTGTGGATATTCTGGAGTCAACATATTTGGGAACAAACACAGTTGGACTCATGGTAAGCATATAGTTCAACATGTGGGGAAAAACATACAGTGTGCCATAGGCACCTGTCAGCACACTGAACAGTGGGAGCAGAGATCACTACCAGACATCTATGGTGGTGAATTTATACTGCTATAATAAGTGATCACCAACTTGATGTCTTAAAATAACACAAATTTGTTCTTTCATAGTTCTGGACATCAAAGGTCTGAACTGTCACTGGGCTGAAATCAAGGTGCCGCAGGGCTGTACTCTCTGTAGAGACTCCAGAGGAAATCCTGTTTCCCTGCCTTCTATTCTAGAACTTTCATTTATTGGTTCATGGTCCATTCCTGCATCTTTAGAGCTAGCAGTGTAGAATCTTGCTTCAGTTATCACATTGTGTTCTTGTTCTTTAGAAGTATTTCTCTCTACCTTACTCTTACAGGACACATGCATTTACATTGAGTTCACCCAGAGAATGCAGGATAATCTATCTGAAAATCTTTAACTTAATAACATCTGCAAAGTCCCTTTGTCATGTAAAGTAACACAGGCACAGGTTCCAGAGATTAAGACTTGGACATTTTGGGGCTATTATTCAGCCTATCCATCTCTCTCTTGTATTAGATTTTCAGCTCTAAGAAGGCAAGGCATGCATCTATTTTTGTTTTGCTCTGCTTTGCAGACTCTTTGACCCATAGTAGACATTTAGAAAAAATTACTAATGAACGAACATATTTTAATGTATAATTTTGGAGGGTTGTCAGCCATATGTGGCTCACTTAAAATTTTTTTAAAAATTATTTATGTGTTGGAATTAGAGCGTATTAAATTTCTCATTTATTAATTATTAATTACTTAATGTCAGCACTAAGATTATTGAGCAGGTATTCAACAAATAAAATATAAAAATTTAGAGCTATGGGATAATTTGTTCCAAACTTTATTTCACAGAAGAGAAAGCAGATCTAGGAAACAGAAATGACTGGCTTAAGAGTAGACTGTGAAAGAGAGGCCCAGTTAGTATTTGAATTGAGATCATGCTTGTATTAGTCAGCTTGGGCCACCATAAAAGAATACTACAGACTAAGTGGCTTAAACAACAGAAATGTATTTGTCAAGGTTCTGGAGGCTGGAAGTCCAAGATCAAGTTTCTGGCAAAGCCTCTCTTCCTGGCTTGCAAATGTCTGCCTTCTTACTGTGGACTTACATGGCCTTTTCTCTGCAAGCACGTGGAGAGCTCTCTCCTCTTTATATAAGGACACCAATCTTATGGATTAGAACCCCGCCTTCATGACCTCATTTAACCTTAACTACCTCCTTAAAGGCCCTACCTCCAAATTCAGTTACACTGGAGGTTAAGGTGTCAACATATGAATTTTGAGAAAACACAGTTCCGTCTATAACAATGCTGATTGAACCAAATGAGGTCATGTGAATATAGTGAGGTTGTTTCCACCACTTACAAGTTGTGACAGTAGGGGAAAGTTAGTTTTTATTTCTGTGCTTTAGTTATCTCTTCTGTACCTTTAATGTTTGTACTAAGGATTAAATACACACTGCATGTAAGTAAATCTAAGACTACAATACATGTTAGTGATTAGCCATTTCCTTAAATAATTGATGAAATATTTAGGCATCTGAATGCATTTATTTATTTGTGACGTTCCTTTAAGAGCAATCTCTAAACATAGAAAAAGATTCTACAGAAGAGACTATGCAAGAAAGATACAATGCAAGGAGGATTATGGATACTCCGAAATTCTTTAGAATAGATGTTTAGAACCTAAATGTTGACCATTTCATAGTTGTAATGGCTACAACAGCTAATTTATCCTGATAGCCCACATTGCCAAATAACTCAAAGCTAACAGACACAAAAGGTAAAGATTTAGCAGCTTGATTTTAAACTTTAAGTATTTGTCGCAAAAAGAATCTCAGGGAGTTTAGTCCTAGCTTTGTCCCCTGAGATAGAAAATCATAATTCCATAGCACTGGGTAAATGTCTCCCTGCAGAAATAAATCATAAAAATGAGAGTTTAGAGATTTCTGTCAGAGGGCGCTTTAATCTTACTCATCACAACACAGAAGGAAAGAGAAGATGATGAGAAGGGAACCCTGTGTAACATAACAAAGTTTCCACATTCCCTGAAAGCTAAAATAGGGAAAGAACGAGGTCTTGAGAATGTTTATGGTGATCAAAGAAAAAAATAGACAGCAGTGTATGTTTTGCAGAAAGGTAGAGCCTCAGACACTAGGAGTCTTGTATAATTATGATCACTGTAGCATTGTTTATTCAAAACAAACAAACAAACAAACCAAAAAACAAACACTGGAAAGGGTCTAGCTCTCCACTAATAAATGAGTGATTAAGTAAGTCGTAGTGCGTTTGTGCTCTGGAATATGACATAGCAGTAGAAACAATGATGTGGGTCCCTAGGAATATACATAGAAAAAATATAGATATGCTGTTAAGTTGAAAAGCCAAGCTGCTATTTATGTTAAAAATAAAACAAAACAAAACTGAATATTATTTATTTATACTTTATATAGAAAAAAACTAAAAGCATGCACACCATAATGACAGAAGATTTTTTTTTGTTTTGTTTTACGGGGAGGTAGTTCTGTGATTGGATGCAGTAGACAAGAAATATTTCAGCATTATGCATTTTACATGATTTTTTAAATTACAAAATTTATGTTAGTTATTAACTATTATATTATGATGATTTGGCTGGAATAGAATTCTAGGTGAAAACCATTTTTTTTTTTTTTTAATTTATTTTGAGACAGGATCTTGCTCTATTGCTCAGGCTGGAATGCAGTGGTGCAATCATGGCTCACTGCAGCCTCGACCTCCTGGGCTCAAGCAATCCTTCTACCTCCGTCTCCTGAGTAGCTAGGACAATAGGCATGTGCCACCACGCCTGGCTAATTTTAATTTTTTTTGTAGAGACGAANATTCTAGGTGAAAACCATTTTTTTTTTTTTTTAATTTATTTTGAGACAGGATCTTGCTCTATTGCTCAGGCTGGAATGCAGTGGTGCAATCATGGCTCACTGCAGCCTCGACCTCCTGGGCTCAAGCAATCCTTCTACCTCCGTCTCCTGAGTAGCTAGGACAATAGGCATGTGCCACCACGCCTGGCTAATTTTTAATTTTTTTTGTAGAGACGAAGTCTCACTATGATGCCCAGGCTGATCTACAACTCCTGGGCTAAACAATCTTCCTGACCTAGTCTTTCAAGGTGCCAGAACAGGCGTGAGCCACTGCCTGTAATTATTCAGAAAATAATTTCTTAGTGATACTTAGAAAGATTGTTCCATTGTCTTCTGACAGTAAATTTAGATGACTATGTTAGGTTTAAGTTAATTCTGACTCCTCATTTTCTGTATCTCTAATATTTTCTTTCATAATTTTATTCACTTTGCCTTTTGGGGTGAATATTCTGGGAAATTTTCTGAACTTTATGTACCAACTTTTTTTTGAACTTGATATTCCAGTAACCATATTTTTAATTCCAAAGAGATCTTTATTGATCTTGGATCATTTCTTTATCATTGCATTGTCTTATTTTATGTATATAGTATCACCACAAAACTCTGTGCACTGTGCTTTAGAGTTTTCATCTGCTCCTAAAATTATCTCTCTCTAGAAGCTAGTTCTCGAACTGAATCTTTTTCATTCATGATTAGATTTCCTTTCTAATGTCTGAAGATTCTTGGCTTTTATTTCAAATACAAGAATTAACATTTACAGGAAGGCTGACTGCAATGTTAATTTTATGTATCAGTCACCTGACTGGGTTATGAGGTGCTTGGACATTTGGTCAGACATTCTGAGTGTTTCTGTGAGGGTGGTTGTGGATGAGATTAACATTTGAATTGGAGTGAGTAAAGCAGATTGCCCTCCCTAATGTGGGTGGGCCCCACCTGATCAATTGAAAAGCTGAATAGAATGAAAAGGCTGAGCAAGAGAGAACACCTCCTGCTTTACTACTTGAGCTGTACATTGATTTTTTTTTTTTTTTCAGTCTTTAGACTCGGTCTGAAACATCAGCTCTTGTGCCTTGAGCCTGATGACTTTTGGACTAGAATTTACACTATTAACTCTCTTGGTTCTGGCCTTCAGACTCACTGGAACTACACCAGTAGTTCTGGGTCTCCGGCTTGCCAACTGACCCTGAAGATCTTGGAACTTGTTAGCCTCCATAATTACTCCATAATCAGAGCCTCACATAATCACTAGCCATCTATAATCCCTAGAACTAATTCCTTATAATAAATCTATGCACACACGCATGTATATACACGTATACACATCCTATTCACATATATTCACATCCTGTTGGTTCTGTTTCTCTAGAGAACCCTGACAAATATACTGGCCAAGAATATTTTGCAGGCTGGGTGTGGTGGCTCACACCTGTAATCCCAGCGCTTTGGGAGGCTGAGGTGGAAAGATTGCTTGAGGTCAGGGGTTCAAGGCCAGTCTGGGCAACAAAGCAAGACTTGATCTCTACAAAAAATGAAAATAAAAAATTAGCCGGATGCAGTATCATGTGCCTGTAGTGTCTGTCAGCTACTCAGGAGGTTGAGGCAGGAGACTCATTTGAGCCCAAGAGTGCAAAGCTGCAGTGAGCTACTGATGGCACCACTGCACTGCAGTCTGGGCAACAGGGTGAGACCCTGTCTCTAAAAATAATAATAAAAAAGAATGTTTTGCAAATGGCTGAGGTTTGTTAGTCATTAAATTTGCATTAAAGGGATCAGGTAGAATGCAGTCAGGCGGTTGACTGTCATGCTTGGACTTCCAAATTTCCGAATGAGGAGGCTGTCTTCCAGGGCACTCTAATCCATCGCTGATGCCCTAACTTATCCCCAATAATTTGATTTCTTTTATTTGGATAGCCCTTTCTTTCAATATGATAAGAAACGAAAAATGTACAATATATTGTTTGCTGTTTTGCCTGCATATGTTGGAGACAGACCGTGGAAGCCAATAATTCCATGTATAGATTTCATTTTATCATTACTTCTAATTCTTGCACCTTTTATGCCTGCGAGCTCCCATGTTGAATTCTTTCCTAGGTCTCTTCCAAACCAGTTACTCCTTTTCTCTTACCCACTGCAACCGATTCCTGTGTATGCAATCTAGGCTTTGATTTTCTCCTGTTTGCTTTATCTGTTATTATTTTTATATTCTCTTTCCATATTCTAGAAATTGTTGAAATCCCTTGTCTGATAATAACTTGCATTTCCATTTTTTCATTCTTATTGGTTCATCCTTTTTTCAATAGTTTTGTTATCATTTTAATAAGGTTTCTTGAGGGACAAGAAGAACCTGTATGTGGTCATTTACCATCATTAGCAAAAGGAGGGCTTTGAGAGTCCTTTGGTTGTAAAAGAAAAAGAATGTTGAAAGGAGGGAGTTCTTTTGATTATTCTTATTCTGCAGTATGCTGTCTTTTAGGTCAAAACCAGCATGTGTCATATATGATTCTTAATAGTTCTGTAGTAGGGTAAAACTACTGAGGCCTTTAAGACCATTAATAAGAGAGTGTGTGTCTGTGTATGTTTACCTACGAATGTGCGATTTTTTCCTTGTGTAATATTGGAGGCTCATAAAGAACCAGAGCTTTTACATGTGAAGTATTCATTTGCAGCAAAAGCTCTGATAATATAAATGNGAATCTAATCTTTGAGCTTGGGGTTAGAGTAGAAGTGAAGGTTAGTTTAAAGCAGGAAAGAAAACTAGTGGCCTTTCTTGTATAACAACAGCATTTTTCTAACTTTGGTTTACAGGTGTGGCAAAACTACAAAGGGCCAATTACAAATGTCTATTTCATTATGTTGCTTATGAGGCATAAGAACAGATGAGAGGCAACTCACAGGAAGAAAAGGGATATCCTTTCTGATCCTATGATTAAGTAGCTCTTCTGGCAGATTCAGGTTTTATTAAAACACCTCTCCTCCATCTTTCCTGCTGGCTAGTGACGCACATGGTTTTTTGGCCGTCCTTCCCCTCTACTTGAGTGTACTGGCCTCCTTGATCTCAGAATATCCTTCTGAAATTCCTCCTAAATCAGTAAAAAAGTATGTATGTGGTTCCTCCCTTTCTGGATGGTTATTTAATCCTAAATTTCTACCATTCCTATTCATCACAGCCCAGGTAAAAAAATGCAATTTAAAATTAGATCCACATTTCTGAACACAACGAGGCCTTGATTTATGTATAAGACCACACTATGCTTCAAGACTTCTCTGACCCATTCTTGATAAGGAAAATGAATATCTTAATCTCAGTGATCATTGTCTGAGAGGTCAAAGTTAGACTGCTCTCACACTTTTCATAGATTGTTGGAATTTTAGAGCTGAAAGGGTTCTTACTCATTTCACAGATAAAGAAACTGAGGCCCAGAGAGATACTAATTTGCCCAAAGTCAAGCATTTAATTTGTCAAAGACTTGGGTCTAGATCTCTTGCCCTCTATTATATTAAGTTCTTAATAATCAAGATAATACTAGCAGCCAAGTTTCTATAGCTACTAAGTGCCACATTTATACTTACATTTTTAGTAGTTCCAAGGTAGTTATAAAATTCATTATCTCCATTTCCCAGATAAGAAATATGAAGCAAAGAGAGGTTAAGTAACCTGTCTTAGGTCACATGGTTACTTCCAGACCCATTTGAAAACCAAGCTATGTGGCTCCAGAATCTATATGTTGTGTCATGACACCATTCTGATTCTCTACATGGGAAGGCCCTCATTTCAGTGATTGTGTTTCTAAAATGGAAGTCTTGGCCGGGTGCAGTGGCTCATGCCCATAATCCCAGTACTTTGGGAGGCTGACACGGGTGAATCACTTAAGGTTAGGAGTTTGAGACCAGCCTGGCCAACATGGTGAAACCCTGTCTCTATTAAAATACAAAATTAGTCAGGCATGGTGGTGAGTACGTGTAATCCCAGCTGCTTGGGAGCCTGCAGCAGGAGAATGGCTTGAACCCAGGAATCAGAGGTTGTAGTGAGCCTAGATAGCGCCACTGCACTCCAGCCTGAGCGATATAGTAAAAGCAAGACTCCGTATCGAAAAAAATAAAAAGTAAAAAAAGAGAGTCTTATCACTGGTTCCCAGTGTGATAAATAGTATAAATAACACTGTAAGCACTGAAATACTTCGCCTGAGACATTGTCAATAATAAATTGGGCAGGAAAACCAACAAAGTTGGATAAGAAAATGATAGAGGAGAGAAATCAGGAAGGCTTCCTGTTTTAGCCCAGATATAAGCTGCAAAGACATTGGTACACAGCTGGGACATTGCTATTGGAAAATGAAATAATCAAACATGGACAGAGTTACCTAGAGTTCCAAAGGTTTTTTGTATTCTCCTTTTCTTACTAGGCATTTTGCCAGTAGCCCTTAAAAAGCAGGTCATGTCTTCTGCTGCACTTTCAGACTCTCTACATACTAATACAAACTGGAACAAAAAAACATTCATCACTGTAAAACCTTGCCTTTCAGGCTCAGATGAAAAACTTGGCTCCAGCTCCCTTTGTAACCTTGGGTGCATGTAGAAACCTTGTGACTGTGAGCCCATGCAGTTCCACCTTCTAAGGGAAGTCAGCTCCCAGCATCTGAAATCTTTATAAACAATAGCTGTATCAGTTATCTATTACTGCAGAACAAGTCACTCCAATGTAAAAAGTAAAGTAGAAATTCCTCTTCACAGAGACTTTCCTTCCCATCTAATTAGGAATAAATAGTAACTTCTCTTAGAAGCAAAATGTATTCAAAGACCTGTGCTAACATTCTTAAATATCTGCTAGCTGTAATAAATAAATCAATGTACTTTATGTTCTTAGCTCCCACAATTTGGCCCAAATATTTGCCCTGGCATGCTTATACTGGTCCAAGCAAACATTGAGTCATAGCCTGTTCCTCTTCCTTATTTGAAGGTGTTTTTACCTTTCTCAGCATTCCACAAGTTACTTCCTCCTTCCTTTGTTCTCCTCTGCCTTTGCCTCTTTTAAAAAGTTCTAAGTTGCTAGCCAATCAAGACAAATACAGAATGTGAGGTCCCGTTCCAGCCAATGGAAACCGGACACAGCAGTAAGGTGGATGCATCAAGTTATAAATGACCCTCTT
>NW_016821902.1:83756-87363 GCF_001698545.2 Rhinopithecus bieti | reverse complement strand
ATTATAAAATCACAGTTTTCTTTAATGAGAGGTTTTGTAAAAGCAAAAGACAATAGTATGAGTATAAAGGGGAATATTTTTTAGGTCAATACTAATTTACCTACCCAAAATATATAAGAGGGGCCGCACGGTGGTTCACGCCTGTAATCCCAGCACTTTGGGAGGCCGAGGCAGGTGGATCACCTGAGGTCAGGAGTTCATGACGAGCCTGACCAGCATGGTGGAACCCAGTCTCTGCTAAAAATACAAAAATTAGCCAGGTGTGGTGGCACAAGCCTGTAATCCCAGCTACTGGGGAGGCTGAGGCAGGAGAATCGCTTGAACCCGGGAGGTGGAAGTTGTGGTGAGCCGAGATCACGCCACCACACTCCAGCCTGGGCAACAAGAACAAAATTCCATCTCAAATAAAAAAAAAAAAGAAAAGAAAAATATAAGAAGGGAACTTCAATACTTGAGTTATAGGAATATGACAAAGACCCAATTATGTATATACATTCTTACAATCAAAAGATAAGATAAACCAGAACATGGTGGGAGCCCAGTCAAGCAGCAGAAAAGTTTCTGTGAATGCTAAGGCTGTTCAAAACCCATGCTTTGTTGTCCTGCTTATGATTCTGTCTCCCATGTTAGTGATGCTATAATGAAAACAGCTACATGCAAATGAGCTGTAGAGTAACCAGGGACAGTGAAATCAGGGTCGAGCTTACTTCGATTTAGGGAAAGACTGAGGAAAAATTTGAGAGATGTTTGGGTTTTGTACAAAGGGTTCAATCACTAGAGGAACTGGGCTATAATGAAAGAGATTTTTCAAATCTGTGTATTGGTGCCAAGTTGGAGTGGGGTTGGGGGTGTGTCATGCTAATAGATGAATGAGAAAGTAAAACTGTTCAATTATCATTGTGTTGCTGACGTATCTCAAGGAGATTCTTCTTGAAGCTGAACAAAATGTAGCAAATATATGATTTAGAGAAAAACTAAGTCTAACGTGATAAGACAGTAAACGTTTAGCTACGTTAATTAGCTGGCTACTCCACATTACAGATAATTTGCCTTGATAAAATCAGCACTAAACAATTATTTTTACTGAATAGAAGCAAATATATAAATAAAAGAATGAATAAAAAATAAATGTACAAATAATTTCATCTAGGGGTATTAAAAGAAATTGTAAGACTGCAGAAACACTGTTAGTAGCTGAGTCTTAAGTATCTTCAGGGGATTCAATGGTTTGATTTAAGAGAACACATGCTCTGTCATTATGGTAAATAAAAGGGCCTTCGCATCTGAGTTGAGAAGAATGTGGGGACAGGTGTTATGGTGCTCACTTCTCCTTGACTCATAGCAATGATAAAATTTGCCACTACACCAGATAATCCAATATTTAAGGAAACAGATGACACCAAAAATCTTGCTATGGAAGTGTGCTCTTTGCTTTGAAACAGACATTGCTTTGTTTCTACTTCCTCTATAATTCCTAAATCTTGTGCTTTCGTTTCCCCTTAAAAATACTTCCATAAGTCATCTTATTCATAGGTTGTGTATTTCATGTAAAATTTTTAGGTTTTCAATTCTTCGGTTTAATCCTTAATCACTTTAGCCTATCTAATTTTAATAGCTTTTTGGAGATGTAATTCATATACAATAAAATTCACTCATTTATAGCGTACAATTCAGTGCTTTTAGTATATTCATAGAGTTGTGAAACCATCACAGCTAATCAAATTTTAGAACATTTTAATCACCCCCCAAATAAACTTCCTACTAATTAGCAGTCATTTCCAATCTCTGCCTCCCCCCTACCCCCAGTAAACATACCACATAAATATTAGGTGACCAATAATCCCTCTATGGATTTGTCTATTCTGGACATTTTATATAAATAGAATAAATAGAATTACGCAAGCTACAGTCTTTTTTGACTGGATATTTCATTGAGTATAATGTTTTCAAGATTTGCTCATGCTGCAGCATGTATCAGTCAGTGCTTTATTCCTTTTCATAGCCAAACAATCTGTTGTATGGATGTATCATATTTATTTATGCATTCACCAGTTGATGGACATTTGCTTTCAATTTTGGGCTATTTTGAACAATGCTGCTATGCACATTTGTGAACAGTTTTTTATGGATATGTTTTCAGTTCCCTTAGGTGAATACCTAGGAGTGGAATTGCTGGATCATATGGTTACTCTGTGTTTAATATTTTAAAGAATGTTAAACTTTTTCAAAACATCTATACCAGTTCACATTCCCACCAACAACGTATGAAGGTTCCAATTTATCGATATCATTACCAATACATTGTATTAATTGTGCTTTTTAGTTTAATTCTACTCGTGCATCAAATTGTATCTTATTGTGGTTTTGATTTGTATTTCACTAATGACTAGTTATATTGAGTGTCTTTTCATGTGTCCATTTATTGTCCATTTCTATATATTATTTGGAGAAATGTTTATTTAAGTCCTTGGATCATTTTTGAGTGGGTTATTTACTTTTTATTATAAAGTTGTAGGGCTTCTTTATATATATCCTCAGTACAAGCCTCTTATCAGATTAGCAAATACAGTCATGTGCCACATAACAATATTTTAGTCAATAGCAGACCATGTATATGACAGTGGTCCCATAAGATTGTAAAAGAGCTTAAAAACTCCTATTGCTTAGTGATGTCATAGCCATCATAACATCATAACCATCATAATATCTTAGCACAATGCATTACTTCACATGTTTGCGATGATACTGGTGTAAACAAACCTACTGCACTGCCAGTCATGTAAAAATCTAGCACATACAATTTTCTGCAGTACATAATTCTTAATAGTGATAATAAACAACTATATTATTGATTTGTATATTCACCATACTATACTTTTTATTGTTATTTTAGAGTATCCTCCTTCTACTTAAAAAGAAAATGTTAACTGTATGTCTTAGTCCATTCTTGTTGCTATAAAGGAATACCTGAGGCTGGGTAATTTATAAAGAAAAAAGGTTTATTTACATCACAGTTTTTCAGGCTGTACAAGAAGCCTGGCACTAGCATCTGCATCTGGTGAAGGCCTTAGACGGTTACCACTCATGGCAGAAGGGTAAGGGGAACTTACATACAGAGATCACATGGTAAGAGGAAGCAAGAGAGGGGGAAGGTGTCATTCTCTTTCTGAACAATCAGCTCTCAAGGGAACTAATAGAGTGAAAACTCACTCATTACTGTGGGCAGCAAACCATTCATGAGGAATCTGCCTCCATGACCTACACACCTCCCACCACGCTCCACCTCCAACACTGGGGATCACATTTCAACATGAGACTTGGTGGGGCCAAACAAACCATATTCAAATCACAGCACTGTAAAACAGGCTCAGGCAGCTCCTTCAGGAGTTGTTCCAGAAGAAAGTGTTGTTATCATAGGATATGGAAGTTCCATGTGTGTTATTGCCCCTGAAGACCTTCCAGTGGAACAAGATGTGGAGGTGGAAGACAGTGATATTGATGATCCTGACCCTGTGTAGGCCTAGGCTAATGTGTGTGTTTGTGTCTTAGTTTTAACAAAAAAGTTTAAAAGTAATACATAAATAAATTTAAAATTAGAAAAAAACTT
>NW_016821902.1:77664-81791 GCF_001698545.2 Rhinopithecus bieti | reverse complement strand
TGTGTGTGTGTGTGTGTGTGTGTGTGTGTGTGTGTGTGTGTTTTATTCTACTAATATCATGTATTACATTGTTTAATTTGTATATGTTAAACCAACCATGCATTCCTGGAATAAAGCCAATTGGTCATGTTGTAAGTTCCTTTTATATGTTACTGGATTTTATTTTCTAATATTTTGTTAAGAATTTCTGTGCCCTCATTCCTAAGAGATACTGATTTTTAGTTTCCTTTTTTGGGGGTGATGTTTTTATTTGTAGATTTTTCTCTCTCTTTTATTTATTTATATATTTATTTTTGATGTCTGCCTGGATTTAGTGTCAGGTAATTGTGGCCTCATATAAAGATTTGAGAAGTGTTCTCTTTTCTTCCATTTTTGTGGAAGAGTTTGTGAAAAAATGGTGTTGATTATTCTTTAAATATTTTGGAGAGTTCATCACTAAACCTATTTGAAACTGGACTTTTCCTTGTGAGAAGTTTTAAAAATTACTGATTCAATTTCTTTAGTTGTTATAGGTCTATTCACATTTTCTGTTTCTTGTTAAGTCAGTTTCAGTAATTTGTGTCTTTCTCGAAATTGTCCATTATATCTAAGTATTGAATTTGTTGTCATATAGTTGCTCATAGTACTCCTTTATGATCATTTTTATTTCTATTAGGCCAATAATGATTTATCATCTTTCTTCCTTCATTTTAGTAATTTGAGTTCTATTTTTTTCTTAGTCAGTCTAGCTAAAGGCTTGTAAATTTTGTTGATCTTTTGAAAGAAAAACCCAGCTTTGAGGTTTGTTGATTTTCTTTATTGGTTTTCTATTTTTTATTCCAATCATAATTGTTTTAATCATTATTATTTTTATCCTTGCTTTTGGCTTTTTCCTCCTCTCATTGGAATTTCTTAAAACAGAAGGTTAGGTTATGATTTGAGATCTTTTTTAGTACAGGCATTTACGGATATATATTTCCCCCCAAGCACTGCTTTGATATTTAGGTATGTTGGCTTTACATTTTGTTCATCTCAAATTATTATAGAATTATACTCATAATTTATTTTCATTTCATTCATTATTTAGGAATATGTTGTTTAATTTCCACATATTTGTTGGTTTTCAAATTTTCTTACTATTATTGATTTATAATTTAATTTATTGTGGTTGTAGAACATAACTTATATGATTTCAATTCTTGTAAATTTATTGAGGCTTCTTTTATAGGTTAACGTATAGTCTATTCTGGAGAGCGTTCCATGTGTGGCTTAGAAGAATGTATTTTCTGCTGTTTCAGAGTGAACAGAAAATGTTAGATTTACTTGGTTTATAGTGCTGTTTTGTTAAGCTTTTCTAGGTAGACCTGCAAAATGGGTCACATAGTTTGGATGTTCTGAGAACAGGACATTTAAGAACTCGAAATTCAGTTTAATCCCCCTAGTAAGGCTGCTGGTTTTCTCAGCTGCCATAGTTGTGAGGCTACGCAATCTCATGACTATGTGGAACTGAGGAGATGGGGATGGAAGTAAGGAAAACTAAAATGCAGCAAAGACTGTCATGCTTCAATTGCTTCAAAGAGAATAAAATACCTAGGAATCCAACTTACAAGGGATGTAANATAAATTTAAAATTAGAAAAAAACTTATAGAATAAGGATAAAAAGAAAAAATATCTTTGTACAGATATGCAATGCATTTGTGTTTTAGGCTGTGTGTTATTACAAAAGAGTCAAAACATTAAAACTTAGAAGTTTATAAAGTAAAAAGTTACAGTAAGCTAAGGTTAATTTATTATTTAAGAAAGAATAATATGTTTTTATAAATTTACTGTAGTCTAAGTGCACAGTGTTTATAAATTCCAGAGTAGTGTGCAGTAATGTCCTAGGCCTTCACATTCACTCACCACTCACTGATTGACTCATGCAGAGCAACTTCCAGTTCTGTAAACTGTATTCATAGTAAGTGCATTATACAGGTGTATCATTTTTTATCATTTATAGCACATTTACTGTACCTTTTCTATGTTTAGATATGTTTACATACACAAATACTTACCATTGGGTTACAGTTACCTACAATATTCAGTATATTCACATGGCGTACAAGTTTGTAGCCTAGAAGCAATAGGCTATACCATATAGTCCAGCTATGTAGTAGGCTATACCATCTAGGTTTGTATAAGTACGATCTGTGATGTTTACTTAATGACAAAATTCCTTAATGATGCTTTTCTCAGAATGTATCCCTGTTGTTAAGTGATGCTTGACAATTTTTTTCAATTTTTACATGATCTTTTTACTTTCTTGATATCATTGGGAGCACAAAATGTTTTAATTTTCGTGAAGTCAAATTTCTTTATAGTTTCTTTTTGTTGTTATTTCTGGTGTTATATCTAAGAAAACATTGCCTAACTCAAGGGAATGAAGATTTTCTCCCATGTTTTCTATCAAGAATTGCACAGTTTTAGCTCTTATATCTAGGTCTATGATCCATTTTAGTTAATTTTGTTTATGGTGTGAGGTAAGAATCCAACTCCATTCTTTTGTATGTAACTATCCAATTATCCCACCACCATTTGTTGAAGATACTATTCTTTCCCCATTGAATGATTTTGGCACCCTTGTTGAGAATCAACTGAACACAAATGTATAAGTTCATTTCTGAACTCTCAATTCTATTCAATTGATCAATATGCCTATTTTTGTATTGGTATCATACTGTTTTAATTACTGTAGTTTTGCAGTAAGTTTTGAAATTGATAAGTGTGAATCCTTCAACCTTTTTTTCTTTTTCACAATCATTTTGGCTATTTGGGGTTACTTACAATTTCATATGAATTTTAGGATTAGCTTTTCCATTTTTCAAAAAAAAAGCTATCAGGAGTTTGATAAGGATTGCACTGAATCTGCAGATTGCTTTGGGTGGTATTGCCATCTTAACAATATTAAGTTTTCTAATCCATGAATATAGCATGTCTTTCTATTTATTTAGGCCTCTTTCACTTCTTACAGCAATGTGTTGTAGTTTTTATCACAGATGTCTTGCAACTGCTTGGTTCAATTTATTCCTAAGTATTTATTCATTATTATAAATTAATTGTTTTCTCAATTTCCTTTTGAGGTTGTTCATTTCCAGTGTATAGCAATACAATTGATTTTTGTCTGTTGGTCTTATGTCTTGCAACTTTGCTGAATTCTTTTGTTAGTTATAGTAGATTTTTGTAAGGATTTCATTTACATGAGATCATGTCATCTGTGGATAAAGATAATTTTGTTTCTTTCTTTCAAATTTTGTTGTCTTTTATTTTTTTCTCACTGATCTGTCATGATCTTTCAGTACAATGTTGAATAGAAATAACAAGCATATACATCTTTGTCTTAGTCCTGATATTAGAGGCAAAGCTTTTAGTTTCTCACCATTAAGTATGATGTCAGCTTTGAGTTTTTCATAGATAATCTGTGACAGGGTGAGGAAGTTCCTTTCCATTCTTATTTTGAGGAGTGCTTTCATTATGAAAGTATGCTGGGTTTTTTTCAAATGCTTTTTTTTTGTTTTTGCATTTACTGAGATTATAATGCTGTGTGTGTGTGTGTGTGTGTGTGTGTGTGTGTGTGTGTGTTTTATTCTACTAATATCATGTATTACATTGTTTAATTTGTATATGTTAAACCAACCATGCATTCCTGGAATAAAGCCAATTGGTCATGTTGTAAGTTCCTTTTATATGTTACTGGATTTTATTTTCTAATATTTTGTTAAGAATTTCTGTGCCCTCATTCCTAAGAGATACTGATTTTTAGTTTCCTTTTTTGGGGGTGATGTTTTTATTTGTAGATTTTTCTCTCTCTTTTATTTATTTATATATTTATTTTTGATGTCTGCCTGGATTTAGTGTCAGGTAATTGTGGCCTCATATAAAGATTTGAGAAGTGTTCTCTTTTCTTCCATTTTTGTGGAAGAGTTTGTGAAAAAATGGTGTTGATTATTCTTTAAATATTTTGGAGAGTTCATCACTAAACCTATTTGAAACTGGACTTTTCCTTGTGAGAAGTTTTAAAAATTACTGATTCAATTTCTTTAGTTGTTATAGGTCTATTCACATTTTCTGTTTCTTGTTAAGTCAGTTTCAGTAATTTGTGTCTTTCTCG
>NW_016821902.1:72099-73815 GCF_001698545.2 Rhinopithecus bieti | reverse complement strand
TTAAGCTTTTATTTTAAATGTCTTCCTTTTCCACTTTTTTAGTAGTCAATATTAATCTTTATTGGAATAATCTCTCAATTTAAAGAGCTATCTATTTTAATTCTTTTTCACTTCTGATTAATAATGTATACTTCTGTTATTAATGTTTTCCTAGACTTTTTCCTTTGTGTTTTTTCTTTCCTCTTCTTTTCCATATTTATTAATTTTATTATTTGTGTTCTTAAGAGCTGCTGAAAGTTTAGCTGCAGGAGTGGTAACACAATTGAAAACTCACCCCACAAATTGGAGAGAATATTGTACTAGGTTTGTGTGTGCATGTGTGTGTAAGCTCTGCTTTCTACCCCTCAGCCTTGGAAAGTTGCAAGAAAGCTAGCCATCTACCTGGGGCTGTGAATAAAGAGTTACCCAAGAGAAACTAGAATCTTAGGCTTATACAATACACGGTATAAACTCTGCATGCACACTTACAGAAGATAAAGTAATTGTAAATGAAGAAATTAATTTTAAAGCCTTATTTGGAATCAGTGAGGCAAAGTTTCTACTGGCATTCAAGGAATCAGGAAGTTATATTTAATAGTTGTAATAATTTCCTAAGTCTCGTATAATGAAGTATCACAGACTTGGGGGTTAAAACAACAGAAATGTATTCTCTCAAAATTTTGGAAGCTAGAAGTCTTAAGTCGAGGTATTAGCAGGATTGGTTCCTACTGGAGATTCTGTGGGAAAATCTGTTCAGTGAGTCTCTCCTAGCTGCTGGTGGTTGCCTACAATTCTTGATGTCCCTTGGCTTGTACATACAACTCCAGTCTCTGTCTCCATTTTCACATGGTATTCTCCCTCGTATCTCTTTACATTATCTTCCCTCTGTGTATGTCTCATTTTTCTCATCTTAACATCAGTAACTGGGGTAAGGCCCACTTTAATCCAATATGAGCTCATCTTAGCATAATTACATCTGCAAAGTCTCTATTTCTGAATAAGACCACATTCTGAGGATTGGGTGAACATGAATTTTTAGGAGGCATCATTCTATCTAGTATAGTATAGTATAGTATAGTATAGTATAGTATAGTAGTCAAGAGATGCAGGAAACCATTACTGATGCTCACTTCCTGCAGCACCTTGGCAAAAACACGAGCTAAGAATATTCTATCCAACCAAATTGTGTTTGAAGTATAAAAAGATAAAGACAAAGAGTTTTTATCATGCAAGAACTCAGAGAACATCTTTGCCATGAATACTTACTGAGAAAACTACTGGAGGACAATCTTAAGACAAAAAATAACTAAGGAAATCCTAGAGAAAGAAGTCACAGTAAATTTTAAATATATTTAATAGTAGAATCACGACTAAAACTCATATGGGGAATGAAGTAAAAAATAGAATGTAAAAGTCATGTATAATAAGAATGGGGAAATCATACACAAAGAAGACTGTCAGTGTCCCGTTTGTATCAATACAGCCTTCCAATTTCAGTTCATTATAGCTGATTTCCATCTACCAATATAGGCATCTTTTTCCTAAGGGCAGTATTCAAGAAGTGTAAAGAAATTAAAATTCAGGAAAATACAAAGAACGCCACAAAGATACTCCTCGAGAAGAGCAACTCCAAGACACATAATTGCCAGATTCACCAAAGTTGAAATGAAGGAAAAAATCTTAAGGGCAGCCAGAGAGAAAGGTCGGGTTACCCACAAAGGGAAGCCCATCAGACCA
>NW_016821902.1:65095-71049 GCF_001698545.2 Rhinopithecus bieti | reverse complement strand
CATAGGTGGGAACTGAACAATGAGATCACCTGGACACGGGAAGGGGAACATCACACATCGGGGCCTATCATGGGGAGGGGGGAGGGGGGAGGGATTGCATTGGGAGTTATACCTTATATAAATGACGAATTGATGGGTGCTGACGAGTTGATGGGTGCAGCACACCAACATGGCACAAGTATACATATGTAAGAAACCTGCACGTTATGCACATGTACCCTAGAACTTAAAATATAATAATAATAAAAAAAGAAATTAAAATCCCCCCAAAGAGAAACTCTCAACAAATGATTGATTGGAGTTGATGAATAAATATGCTAGATTCCTTGATCCTTGTGTTGTAGGACTTTTCCTTAGTTCAGCTAATGACAGAGTTCTTTGTCCCATGGTCATGAAAATTCAGGCTCACAGACAATTTGAATGATGAGTAAGACAGGGTTTTATTGGATGTAAAGGAAAAAAAGGGGGAACAGGGACTCTGAAAGGCCAGAGTTCCTGCTAGAGCACTTCCTGCCTACAGCTTGTATCCCAGGTTCCACACAGGAAGAGGAGGTACCAGGCTCCTCCTCGCTGCAAATGGCACAAACTTCCAAAGGCTCCACCCTAGTGTGCAAGCCAGTTAGAGTTTTCTGGGGACCTCCTCCCACCTGGCTATCTCACTTGGAAAGATACCTCTAAGGCCTGTGTGTTACAGTCTTTCCCAGAATTTTATCACAAGATTAAGATTCAGTCACTCACAGAGATAGCTGGTTTAATATTTCTTTTATAGATTGCTTTATCTTTCTTTCTGCGTATTTCTTTACCTTCCTACTGGTATTTTTGGACCTTCACAAATAAAGCAATTACACTTGAATTATTGTCTCATGGTCTGCCTCTGAGGAAGCTCAAATTAAAATAACTACACAAAATTGATTGAGACAGGGGAAAAAAAAGGTAGAAACTATTGCACATATCTAATTGCTTTGTTTGTAATTGATGGGAGTCCAAGGAGATAATTTAAAGTTGCAAATGAAGTCATAAAAGCATAAGCATAATTAACTATAAATGGCAAACCTAAGTAATATAATTAACTAAAATTGAGTAGTAGAGGCAAAGCAAGAAAAGGAGGATGAAGAAGAAATAACTTTATCGTTGCTCGGGTTTAACAAATAATAGATACTTTTGAAGAAGTCCAACATTAAGAATATTATATAAATTTACATTTATAGAGCTAAAATGGTAATGTAGGGCTTCCAAAACTCTCTCTTCCATAAAACAATGAGAAAACTGGCAAAATGATCATAATCTGCTTTTCAGGACTCCAGAAATTAACCAAAACTTTCAGCAACCTGGGGAATGTTTGTTCAAGAAAAATGGTTGGGTCTTGGTAAAAGACATAGTGAACTTTAGGGAATTTAAACTTGTCCTGGTTTCATTCTCTGCTTTCAAGATTTGCAGTATGGAAAATAACATTCTCCATTGATGGGGAAAATGGCAGCTACTGAAGAGAGGAGAACAGGGATAAAGCTCATTCAAAGTCTCAGCCAAGAATTTTCCATTTGTGGCCTGCCTCTTGGATTCCTGGAAGGCCATACTTGCAAGCTGTCTGTATCTTACCTGATTCACAGATTCCCCAGAGTGAATAGCCTTATCTCTGGGGATATTTATCAAAAAGAAATTACAGGCAATTGCTTAACTTCTTGGCTGCTTGAGGCAGTACATAACAGTGGAAGCAAAAATAGACTAATAAGAAAGCTGGAAAGAAGCAGCTGACGAGTGTGATTTCATAGGGGCTTTCAAAAAGGTGATATATTTTTGAATATCCAGAAGGCTAGGCATATGCCTAAGGCTATTTGCATGCCCAGGGCTATGCATATCCTCAAGAAAGTTCTAATAAAGCCCTAAACTTTCACTGTTGGCTGACCTTGAGGCTCTGCACAAGCCAAAAGTAAAGGCTAATGCAGAACTGTAAACTGCCTAGCTGAGTGTTGAAGGTATATCCAAACACATAAGCAGAGCTTCTCAGCAAAGACTAGAAGAGATTTATTGGTCCCAAATATTTAATAATTTTTTTTTTTCTGAGATGGAGTCTCGCGTAGCCACCCAGGCTGGAGTGTAGTGGTGGGATCTCACTTCACTGCAACCACTGTCTCCCAGGTTCAAGTGATTCTCCTGTCTCAGCCTCCCAAGTAGCTGGGATTACAGGAACCCACCATTGTGCCTGGCTAATTTTTGTATTTTAGTAGAGACAGGGTTTCACCATGTTGGCTAGGCTGGTCTTAAACTCCTGGCCTCAGGTTATCTGCCTCCCTCGGCCTCCCAAAGTGCTAGGATTACAGGCATGAGTCACTGTGCTTGGCTGAACATTTTTGTCCATTCATTAGTTGACTACTAAATTAACCAAGTGGAGACACCAGTGACCACACATGACAAAGATAAAGACTTTACGGAAGAGTTCAGAAAAATCACTAAACAATCGAAAAAATCTATAAATAGAATCAACAACAAACCCCAGGGAGGAAAAGAATCTAATTTTCAGAGTTGCCACATTATGTTCCTTCAAAATCCAGATTTCAACCACAAACAATATGAGGCATGCAAGGAAGGAAGAAAATATGATACACACACAGGAAGAAAGCAATCAATAGAAGTCATCCTTGAGAAAGCCCAGATATTTCACTCACTAGACAAAGCTCTACATCAGCTATTCTAATATGTTCAAAGAACTAAAGGAAGTCATGTCTAAAGAATTAGCAGAAAGTACAAAAATATCACACCAAAGTAGCAAATATTAATAAAAGACAGAAATTGTAAAAGAAAGCAAATAGAAATTCTGGAGTTGAAAAGTACAATCACTGAAATAAAAAATTCATTTGATGAGATAAATTGTAGATTTGAGAAGACAAAATAAATAATCAGCAAATTTGAAGACAGACCAATTGAAAGTATAGTCTGAGAAACAGAAAGAAGAAAGAAGAAAGAAAAGTGGGCCTGGCAGAGTGGTTCATGCCTGTAATCCCAGCATTTTGGGAGGCTAAGACAGGAGGTTTGCTCAAGCCCAGGAGTTTGATAGCAGCCTGGACAACATGGCAAAACCCCATCTCTACAAAAAATGGGAATATTAGCTGGGTGTGGTGGCATGTGTCCATAGTCCCATTTAGTCAGAAGGCTGAGGTGGCAAGATTGCTTGAGCCTGGGAGGTTGAGGCTGCAATAAGCTGAGATTGCACCACTGCACTCCAGCCTGGTTGATGGAGTGAAACCTTGTCTCAAAAAAAAAAAAAAAAAAAAAAAAAAAAAAAAAAAAACGAGGAAAAGAAAAAGAAAAGAAGAATGAACAGAGCATCTGAAACCAGCATACACATAGTGAGAATCCCAGAAGGACAGGAGAGAGAAAAGGGAAAAATAATATTTGAAGAAATAATAAGCAAAAACATTCCCAAACTTGATGAAAAAACAATGATTGACATATCTAATAAGCTCAACAAACTCCAATTAGGATAAAGTCAAAGATATCCACACAGAAGAACATCATAATTAAAGTGTTGGAAGACAGAGAATCTAGAAAGCAGCAAGAGAAAAATGACTTATCATATGCAAAGGATCCTCAATAAGATTTCTTATCAGAAACCTGAGAGGCCAGAAGGTAATAGGATGACACATTAAAAGCACAGAAAGAAAAGCCTGCTAACCAAGAATTATATGTCTGGCAAAACTACCCTTCAAAAATGAAAGAAAAGATAAGACATTCCCAGGGAAATAAAAACAGTGGATTTATTTCTAGCAGACCTGTCTTGTAAGAAATACCACAGAGTCCAAGAATGATATACAAATGGCCAATAAGCCTGTGAAAAGATGCTTAACAGTATTGGTTATTTAAGAAATGCAAATCAAAATCACAATGGGATACCACTTCACACCCACTCAGATGACTAGAATCAGTAAGTCAGATAATAAGCACTGGCAAGGATGTGGAGCAATCAGAGCCCTTATACACTGCTTATGGGAATGTAGAATGGTGTAGCCCCTTTGGAAAACAGTCTGGTAATTTTTCAAATAATCAAACATAGAGTTGCCATATGACCCAGCAATGCTACTCCTACATACCCGAGAGAAATAAAAACATATAGTGACAGAAAAACTTGTACATGAATGTTTGTAGCAGCACTATTCAAACAGCCAAGAGGTAGAAACAATCCAAATGTTTATCATCAGATGAATGGATAAACAAGAGATGGCATATCCATACAATGGCCTACTATTCAGCCATAAAAAGGAATGAAGTACTGATACTGCTACAATATGGAGAAACTTTAGAAACATTAAGTTAAATGAAATAAGCTAATCATAAAGGACCACATATTATATGATTTCATTCATATGAAAGTCCAAAATAGCAGAATCTGTAGAGGTATAAAGTAGATTAACGATTACTTAGAATGGGGGAGTAAGTACGGAAATAGGTGAGTGTTGAGTAAATGGTAAGCTGTTTTTTTTTTTAGGTGATGAAAATGTTGTAAAATTAACTGTGCTGATGGTTGAATATATCTGTGAATACAGAAATGCAACTGAATTGTACACTCTAAATGGGTAAGTTGTGGAGTATGTGAATCATACTCCATTAAAGCTGTTAAGAAAAATGAAATACTAAAGGGAATCCTTCAGGCTGAAATGAAAGGAGAGTAGACAATAACTTGCGTCCACATGGAAAAATATTGTGGACCAGTGAAGATTCAGACATCAGTCTTTTCTCAGCACTACAGTGCTTTCAGAGCATTTTAATGAGCATCTTCTATACACTAAGTCCTCTGTTGATGAGATTGGCAATCCCTGCTGCTTTGGAGCTTTTAGACCAGACATTGAACACAGCCTTTCCCTTGTGGTGAGTGCTGAAACAGGGATGGACAGGAAACTATGAATTTTTAGCTCTAGGCTAGAGCCTTTTCATGCACCAGTTCATGAATTCTTAATACTCCCGTGAGGCAGGGACTGTTGACGTCTCTGAAAATTTTGTTTCTCTATCCATGAAATTAGCTCAAGAGATTTACCCCAGGTCTTAATTCAGCAGAGGCAAAAGCTTTATTTTTAATAGAAAATAGATTAAACTTATTGTGGTTTTGATTTGCATTTCTCTAATGAAGTAAAAGATAAAATCTATGCAGGACTTATTGCAGAAGCCATTACACATTAGGTACTTTACAAAATGATTCCTTAGTTCTGTTGTGTCTTGTATTACTTGCTTTTTCATAAATGCTTATTTTTTAACCTTTTCTTCACAATAAATTTCTCAACTTCTTTAAAAAAAAGAAAAAAGAAAATAGACTAAACTCAAAATCCCAGTAAGTTAATTATTATGTCACACCATTTCAATTTAATATTATGCAGGCATTTTTAATATAATTATTAAGACTATGTGGACACATGGTATAGAGCCCTTTACTAGTATTCTGACACATTAAATGAAAGAAGCACAATATAAGGTTTTATTTGTGTGATGTTTATAATTCTGTAATGTGTGTAAAATTACGTAAAAATGAAACACATTACAGTTGTAGATATCACTGGTATAAGAGTATAGATCCTTCTAAAAATATGAAGACTACAGAGTGAAAGACTATAAAAATTATAAATACAGAAAGATAAGATTAAGCATTGTGACAAAAATAAAACAATATATTTTTCATGTCAATAAATCTAAATGGACTAAATTCATATGTTAAAAGACTTCTAGGTGGTTCATAAAGTAAATTTAGACACATAAAAATGAGTGATTCAGAAAAGTTAAAATAAAAGGATTGTTAAATGCACGCTAGGCAAATACAAACCAAAAGAACGAGGATTTGTGATCTTAATATCAAATATAATTTAGGGACAAAATCACTTTGTAAAGCTAGGAGTATAAATCACAATGAGAATATGAACAGATTATATTGCAGAAGCTAGTTTTAACCAAAAACTACAGGGGAAAACAATTAA
>NW_016821902.1:48882-63667 GCF_001698545.2 Rhinopithecus bieti | reverse complement strand
GATCACAAGGCCAGGAGTTTGAGACCAGCCTGGTCTACATAGTGAAACCCTGTCTCTACTAAAAATACAAAAATTAGCTGGGCATGGTGGTGGGTGCCAGTAGTCCCAGCTACTCGGGAGGCTGAGGCAGGAGAATCACTTGAACCAAGGGATTCACACTCAGATCACAGTGAGCCGAGATTGCACCACTGCACTCCAGCCTAGGTGACAGAGAGAGACTCCGTCTCAAAAAAAAAAAAAAAAAAAAAAACCCAAACATAATTAATCAGATATAACTCAGATATATCAAACTCCATTTTGAAAATGGAGAATATACCTGCTTTTCAAGTACTCATTAAACAGTCTTGAAAAAAAATGAGAATGTATTGGTTTATGAAGAAAATGTACACAAAAACCTCGGTAAATTAAAAAATGCTTTTGTTCCAGTGCAATAAAACTAGATATTAAAAATATAATCAGAAAAAAACCCTGTATCCTGAAAATTAAAGAGAAAAAAAGTCTTATCATTTGAGTCAAGGAGAAAATACAAACTAAAATTGCATACTGAGTCTCAGGCAGGATTAATAAAAAACAAATCAGTATCTAGACACCTTGTAATACATGTGTAGAACAACAAAGGAAAAGAGAAAAAAGTTAAAGTAGTTGAGGAGAAAAGAGAGCTCACCTAGAAAGATAAACTTTTGGCCAGTTATCACAGAAGAATAGTATTTCCAAAGTATTGAGGGAAAATATTTATTACACTAGAATTCTATGTCAAATAAAGGCATTAGAGTTATATGATAACCAGGAGAGTTTACTATTCACAGAACCTTGCAGAAAGAATGAAAGGATATCCTTTAGCAATAATCCAGAAGGAACATGTAGGTTACCAAAAGCAATGGTGAGTAAAGAAATCAGTCAGCATGGTGGTAATTTTAAACAATTATAACAATTACAGAATGTTAATAGAGAGGGGAAAATGCTCTAGTGTGTTTAAAACAAGAGGAAGCTAAAATCCAAAACATGAAAATGGGAGAGCAAACGTTTATAATTTTCTGAGCTTGTTCTATTGTCTGGTTAGAGATGAGGATGAATTTTTTAAATTTTATTTCGTATGCATGTTAAAATCTGATTGCAAAGCCACAAATGCTAATTTACTTAGCATCCAACTGACATCCACATTTGTATTACAGTCAGATATTAGTAGAGATCTAGCAATTAAAGGAAAATGGAGGCCAGCCCACCTTCTGAGCTCTGCTTCATAGAATAAAAGAAAACACTACCATGTGTTATTGATACCCAGAACGTTCATTTTGGCTCCCGTGGAAGAATGATTTTATATATCATATTCTACTGACTTGCTTCCTTGGTGACTACTGGGTGTGAAGTTCAGTGGCCTGTACATCACGGGCACATTCTCATTCTAAGCATCTGTTCTCGGAATGAAATGAGCATAAATAAATAAGCAGCCTTGTGAAAAGGTTCAGTCACAAAACAAGGATTTGGAGCCTTGAGACATAACAGGCTGTTTTCTAACTTAGTGTTGTTGGATGGTAGCTTTCTTTGTGGTGGACTTTATTGCCATGTTATCTCCCAATGGTTTTTCTTATGGCTGACTTAGTTGGCCTGCTGAGCTAATGTGTCAAGTTCCAGAGACCAAAACATGATGAGTATTGTGTGTAGTAGTACAGCATTTTTTAGCCCTGGGGAAGAAAAGCCGAAACCTGTATCAGATGTAGCTTCCTTCTGTTCCAAATGACTATTTAACTATCCAACTACCCTGAGTTTCAAAGTCCACGAAGGGCTGGAAGTTGCTGGGAATTTTATTTGATGAACAGTTTTGATTGTTCTATAATGAAATTAATTACCTTGCCTCCAGGTATAGATGCTACATTTTATCTCCACAGCCTGAGAAAACATTCACCTCTTCTTTTTAAAGATGGCCCAAAGCCCCAGGAACACAATGCTCAGGCTTGCACAAAGTGGAAGGAAAACTGGGGAAACTGTCCACATTTCATTGCATTCTTTCAGATTCTTGGGATTTCGCTGAGTTTGCTGGTGAGAAAGCTTGCTCATCTCCCACACCCCCATGTAATTAATCTGAAATTAACCTTCTCATTAACCCACAGATGGGGAAGGGCAACACACAAATTTTAAAATGTGTATGCTCACATAGACTTTTATTGGCTATGGTTAAGAACTAACTTCTAGTTGATATATGCAGAAGTAATTAGAAGATGTTTGAACTGGAATTTTCATAACAAAAATTTGTTGCCAATGCATGTAGTTTTATGTCAACTAAGAGCCCACTCTTGTAAGATAGTTGTTAATTGAGGATAATATTGAATCATCTCAAAAACCTGATCCATGTTTCTTTTGATTTTTTCCTGTCTTATGTATCTAACCTACTAGGGAATACATACCCAATCTGTTACATGTAAGTTGATTTATTCACTGCCTAGGAAGCGTGGGTCTCTTATAAGCCCATGTTTATACCGATGTCCTTACCTCTGCTATTTTTTCCCATGTTCAAAGCTCAATATTCCCTTCATCAAGCCTTACTTAACACAGCAGTTCTAATATTGACTGCCCATGATTGTGAGCACTAATTCTAAGGGATCTCTGTCTTTTGATGAGTCCCAGGGAAATTTTCTCCTAATTAACACCTGTGTCTCAATTCTCTCTCCCTTTACCTAGTCTTTTGGAGTCTTACTGTCAAAAACCAAGTACAAAAGTCAAAAATAGCAGACAATGGATTTCCAGCTTTATGCCTGTCTTAGCAATTCTGTGAGAGATGTTTTGAAGCTCTTCTTGAAAAATCTGTGCCAAAGACCTAGTAATTGTTTTTTATGGTTTTCCAATGAAGTGTGAAGTCCTTCTAATAGCTATCAATAGCTTTCTCTACTCTCTAGCTGTGAACACTAAGAAAGAGGCCTTTAACAACCTTTTTTTTTTCTCTTGCTCTTCCATCATCACTACTTTGGTCCCATGTCAGGCTAGAGACTAAATAGTTGGCATTATAACCTGAATAGCCTAGGAAGTTAAGGGTAGGTAAAATCAATCATATTGAATCCCTCCTGACTTTCAAAATAATAATAATTTTAAAATCACAGGCAACACATATCTACTAGTTCAATTGAAAAAAATCATTTATTTTTACTTTGTTCCAGGCACATTGCTAATAGCTGAGGATCTGTGGATAAAAAAGGAGGTCGCTTTCTCAAGTAACTCACAGCCTAATAATGTAGAGAGAGATGTCAATGAGAACACTATAAGATCATATGCTCAGAGGAGACAGGTAACCAGAGGAAGCTAACCCTGAGGGATTGTGAGCAGAGTTATGTCCTATCTTTACTATGTTTCTAGTACTTAACACAAGCCCAATCTTTGATATGCAATAAATATATATTGAATTAAATCCTATCACCCTACTCTTCTTAAAACATTCATAAGGTCAGTGAAATAATCTTCAACACCTTATTGTACTATTGCAAAGTTTATAAAAAGTAAAAGAAGGGCATCTACTTAAGTGTTCCTAGATATCTTTTCAAAGAGATGAGTCAGCAAAGCTATCCCTTAAAAAGCCCTTTAATTTTTTAAGAAGGTGCATAAAATTATTGTTAAGTAAATGTTTAATTACTGTTTTTTATACTTAGCCTAACAGGTTAGGTCAAATTTATGATTCACGAGAGTTGTATTTTTATGTGTTGTGTGTATTTTTATAGTACATTGGATTCTCTTTTGGGTAATTAATGTGCACACTATAATTATGCCCATTATATGGGACTTGGCACATAATTTTACTCTTTTATATTGTTATAGAGATTTGTAGTTGTGGTATCTTTGCTTTTATAACGTCTTGTTGTTCATATTTATAGTTTGTTTTATATCATATTCTTGGTTAGAAATGCAATCTGAATTATTACATTGTTCTTTGGGGGAAAAGATGACCTGTTTTAGAATGCTATGCTCTGTTCCCAAAACTGCGAGAATGCATTATGGTAGAAATTGGTAACTACCTATGCAGTCACATACCACTTGTTATTTTTTCACAGCAATGTTGGAGTTCTTTCCTCAATCTGAATGAAAACCCCTTCTGGGAACCATTACTTGCTTCATGACTCTTCTCTCCTGATTTTTCCTTCTCCTGTNAAAAAAAAAAAAAAAAAAAAAACCCAAACATAATTAATCAGATATAACTCAGATATATCAAACTCCATTTTGAAAATGGAGAATATACCTGCTTTTCAAGTACTCATTAAACAGTCTTGAAAAAAAATGAGAATGTATTGGTTTATGAAGAAAATGTACACAAAAACCTCGGTAAATTAAAAAATGCTTTTGTTCCAGTGCAATAAAACTAGATATTAAAAATATAATCAGAAAAAAACCCTGTATCCTGAAAATTAAAGAGAAAAAAAGTCTTATCATTTGAGTCAAGGAGAAAATACAAACTAAAATTGCATACTGAGTCTCAGGCAGGATTAATAAAAAACAAATCAGTATCTAGACACCTTGTAATACATGTGTAGAACAACAAAGGAAAAGAGAAAAAAGTTAAAGTAGTTGAGGAGAAAAGAGAGCTCACCTAGAAAGATAAACTTTTGGCCAGTTATCACAGAAGAATAGTATTTCCAAAGTATTGAGGGAAAATATTTATTACACTAGAATTCTATGTCAAATAAAGGCATTAGAGTTATATGATAACCAGGAGAGTTTACTATTCACAGAACCTTGCAGAAAGAATGAAAGGATATCCTTTAGCAATAATCCAGAAGGAACATGTAGGTTACCAAAAGCAATGGTGAGTAAAGAAATCAGTCAGCATGGTGGTAATTTTAAACAATTATAACAATTACAGAATGTTAATAGAGAGGGGAAAAATGCTCTAGTGTGTTTAAAACAAGAGGAAGCTAAAATCCAAAAACATGAAAATGGGAGAGCAAACGTTTATAATTTTCTGAGCTTGTTCTATTGTCTGGTTAGAGATGAGGATGAATTTTTTAAATTTTATTTCGTATGCATGTTAAAATCTGATTGCAAAGCCACAAATGCTAATTTACTTAGCATCCAACTGACATCCACATTTGTATTACAGTCAGATATTAGTAGAGATCTAGCAATTAAAGGAAAAATGGAGGCCAGCCCACCTTCTGAGCTCTGCTTCATAGAATAAAAGAAAACACTACCATGTGTTATTGATACCCAGAACGTTCATTTTTGGCTCCCGTGGAAGAATGATTTTATATATCATATTCTACTGACTTGCTTCCTTGGTGACTACTGGGTGTGAAGTTCAGTGGCCTGTACATCACGGGCACATTCTCATTCTAAGCATCTGTTCTCGGAATGAAATGAGCATAAATAAATAAGCAGCCTTGTGAAAAGGTTCAGTCACAAAACAAGGATTTGGAGCCTTGAGACATAACAGGCTGTTTTCTAACTTAGTGTTGTTGGATGGTAGCTTTCTTTGTGGTGGACTTTATTGCCATGTTATCTCCCAATGGTTTTTCTTATGGCTGACTTAGTTGGCCTGCTGAGCTAATGTGTCAAGTTCCAGAGACCAAAACATGATGAGTATTGTGTGTAGTAGTACAGCATTTTTTAGCCCTGGGGAAGAAAAGCCGAAACCTGTATCAGATGTAGCTTCCTTCTGTTCCAAATGACTATTTAACTATCCAACTACCCTGAGTTTCAAAGTCCACGAAGGGCTGGAAGTTGCTGGGAATTTTATTTGATGAACAGTTTTGATTGTTCTATAATGAAATTAATTACCTTGCCTCCAGGTATAGATGCTACATTTTATCTCCACAGCCTGAGAAAACATTCACCTCTTCTTTTTAAAGATGGCCCAAAGCCCCAGGAACACAATGCTCAGGCTTGCACAAAGTGGAAGGAAAACTGGGGAAACTGTCCACATTTCATTGCATTCTTTCAGATTCTTGGGATTTCGCTGAGTTTGCTGGTGAGAAAGCTTGCTCATCTCCCACACCCCATGTAATTAATCTGAAATTAACCTTCTCATTAACCCACAGATGGGGAAGGGCAACACACAAATTTTAAAATGTGTATGCTCACATAGACTTTTATTGGCTATGGTTAAGAACTAACTTCTAGTTGATATATGCAGAAGTAATTAGAAGATGTTTGAACTGGAATTTTCATAACAAAATTTGTTGCCAATGCATGTAGTTTTATGTCAACTAAGAGCCCACTCTTGTAAGATAGTTGTTAATTGAGGATAATATTGAATCATCTCAAAACCTGATCCATGTTTCTTTTGATTTTTTCCTGTCTTATGTATCTAACCTACTAGGGAATACATACCCAATCTGTTACATGTAAGTTGATTTATTCACTGCCTAGGAAGCGTGGGTCTCTTATAAGCCCATGTTTATACCGATGTCCTTACCTCTGCTATTTTTTCCCATGTTCAAAGCTCAATATTCCCTTCATCAAGCCTTACTTAACACAGCAGTTCTAATATTGACTGCCCATGATTGTGAGCACTAATTCTAAGGGATCTCTGTCTTTTGATGAGTCCCAGGGAAATTTTCTCCTAATTAACACCTGTGTCTCAATTCTCTCTCCCTTTACCTAGTCTTTTGGAGTCTTACTGTCAAAACCAAGTACAAAAGTCAAAATAGCAGACAATGGATTTCCAGCTTTATGCCTGTCTTAGCAATTCTGTGAGAGATGTTTTGAAGCTCTTCTTGAAAATCTGTGCCAAAGACCTAGTAATTGTTTTTTATGGTTTTCCAATGAAGTGTGAAGTCCTTCTAATAGCTATCAATAGCTTTCTCTACTCTCTAGCTGTGAACACTAAGAAAGAGGCCTTTAACAACCTTTTTTTTTCTCTTGCTCTTCCATCATCACTACTTTGGTCCCATGTCAGGCTAGAGACTAAATAGTTGGCATTATAACCTGAATAGCCTAGGAAGTTAAGGGTAGGTAAAATCAATCATATTGAATCCCTCCTGACTTTCAAAATAATAATAATTTTAAAATCACAGGCAACACATATCTACTAGTTCAATTGAAAAAAATCATTTATTTTACTTTGTTCCAGGCACATTGCTAATAGCTGAGGATCTGTGGATAAAAAAGGAGGTCGCTTTCTCAAGTAACTCACAGCCTAATAATGTAGAGAGAGATGTCAATGAGAACACTATAAGATCATATGCTCAGAGGAGACAGGTAACCAGAGGAAGCTAACCCTGAGGGATTGTGAGCAGAGTTATGTCCTATCTTTACTATGTTTCTAGTACTTAACACAAGCCCAATCTTTGATATGCAATAAATATATATTGAATTAAATCCTATCACCCTACTCTTCTTAAAACATTCATAAGGTCAGTGAAATAATCTTCAACACCTTATTGTACTATTGCAAAGTTTATAAAAGTAAAAGAAGGGCATCTACTTAAGTGTTCCTAGATATCTTTTCAAAGAGATGAGTCAGCAAAGCTATCCCTTAAAAGCCCTTTAATTTTTTAAGAAGGTGCATAAAATTATTGTTAAGTAAATGTTTAATTACTGTTTTTTATACTTAGCCTAACAGGTTAGGTCAAATTTATGATTCACGAGAGTTGTATTTTTATGTGTTGTGTGTATTTTTATAGTACATTGGATTCTCTTTTGGGTAATTAATGTGCACACTATAATTATGCCCATTATATGGGACTTGGCACATAATTTTACTCTTTTATATTGTTATAGAGATTTGTAGTTGTGGTATCTTTGCTTTTATAACGTCTTGTTGTTCATATTTATAGTTTGTTTTATATCATATTCTTGGTTAGAAATGCAATCTGAATTATTACATTGTTCTTTGGGGAAAAGATGACCTGTTTTAGAATGCTATGCTCTGTTCCCAAAACTGCGAGAATGCATTATGGTAGAAATTGGTAACTACCTATGCAGTCACATACCACTTGTTATTTTTTCACAGCAATGTTGGAGTTCTTTCCTCAATCTGAATGAAAACCCCTTCTGGGAACCATTACTTGCTTCATGACTCTTCTCTCCTGATTTTTCCTTCTCCTGTTCAACTTCCTATAATCATTGGCAGGTTTTCCTCCTAGACAAAGGTTGGTGTCGGGCCCTGAGCTGATCCTGGACACCATAATACCTGAAGTTCCAGCTCAATCAACAGGAGGAACTTAGAATTAAGTTTTAATGCTGCAGACTCAGGAGTAGGTGTGCTAGGGATGTGTGTTCTCCCCTAATCCCTACACAACAGCCTAGCCAAGTTAGCCCTACAGTCTCCCCCTGAATCCACCCACCACTTAAATGGGCCCTTAAAATTCTATTAAATTCTTGTCAATCTCTTTTTTGGAGTTACTGGACCTCACGTCCTGTATTCTCCACCGCTACCTGAGATCTGCCTTTGAATGGACGGTATTCAGACACATGATACAACTCTACTTTCATCCAACTTACCCCTGCTACCTTACTTTTCAACTGGAGTTTCCCAAAAGTCAACCAACTTTAAGACTGGGCCTCCAAGGTTAGAATACCTAGACTTTTCCAGAACATGCCACACCCTTAGGACAATAGTTTTCTCTCTGCCTAGCCATGCTTGCTAGGGCTTCCCAAGATTTTCCAGTCCTGGTTTTGTTTCCTTTTACACTAGCATATGCTTCTAAGGTACCAAGCTATCTCACAGTAGCACTGACTGGGACCCTGGTTCCACAGACATGAACATTCCATTAATCCTGCAACCTGCACAATATCTAGTAGAGTAATAAGCACACAGAACTTCTTACTGTGCAAATGCCTGGTCTGAAAAAGAGGAGCTTGTCTGCAGATCATAGCCCAGGGATCTGGGGCAAACAATGGTGGAGCCAATAAACTAAATGTCTCTGCCCTCGAGACTTTATAACCTGTTGGGGAAAAGGAGATGAACACCCAGAAGACAAGAATAATGGAGACTGTCTGGTTCCTGTGCTTTCTATGGAGATTAATGTTACTTCTACCTACCTAGCCCCTCAAACAAGAAAACATCCATTCTTCATTTGGCGATTTCAATGATATTTCTTTTCATCATAAATGAAATGATATTTCATTTCAATGATATTTCATTTTTACCATTTAAAACAGAATCTTTTTCTGTATTATTATGTTTTTTTTAGCTGAGGACATATGTTATTCTTTCCAATAGTGTAGAATGACAGAAAATGGAGAATAACGGTCCTTGCCACCTCAGATGCTCATTTCTTTCCAGTGGAGATTCCAGAATATAAGAGGGCTTTCCTCACCTCCCACTCTTTTCTCCACTTACTCCCATCTGGCTTCTGCTCCCCTCGTCCAACTAAAACAGCTCTCACTGAGGACAGCAATAATATCCACATTTCTAAACTTGCCATCTCACCAGCATGTGACACTATTGGCTACATGCTCCTTTAAGAAACTCTCTTCACCTGGCCTGGTGGCTCACGCCTATAATTCCAGCACTTTGGGAGGCCGAGGTGGATGGATCACCTGAGGTCAGTAGTTTGAGACCAGCCTGACCAACATGGTGAAATGACGTCTCTACTAAAAATACAAAAATTATCCAGATGTGGTGGTGGGTGCCTGTAACCCCAGGTACTCTGGAGGCTGAGGTAGGAGAATCGCTTGAACCCAGGAGGTGGAGGTTGCAGTGAGCCGAGGTTGCATCATTGCACTCTAGCCTGGGTGACAGAGTGAGATTCCATAAACAAACAAACAAACAAACAAACAAACAAAAACTCTCTTCTTGGGTTCTGTGTTAGTTTCCTATTGTTGCTGTAACCAGTGACCACCAACTTGGTGGCTTAAAACAACACACATTTATTCTTGCATAATTCTGGCAGTCAGTTCAAAATCAGTATTACTGGGCTGAAATCAAGATGTCAGCAGGGCTACACACTCTTTGAAAACTCTGGGTCGGAATCCATTTCCTTTCCTTTTCTAGCTTCTGAAGGCTGCCCGCATTTTTTGGCTCATGACCCCTTTTTCTGTCATCAAAGCCAACCATGCAGCATGCACCTTTCTTCAATTGTCACATTGCCTTCTTGTTCTGAAGTAAAATTTCTTCCTGCCTCACTCTCATAGAAACACTTTGCTTATATTTGGCACCCAAACAGATAATTTAGGTTAATCTCCTCATCTCAAGGTCTTTAACTTAATCACATCTGCAAAGTCCCTTTCCTCATATAAGATTGCATTCACAAGTTCCAGTGGTTAGCACATGGATATTTTGAAGGGACATTATTCAGTCTGTCACAGGCTCCATGACATAATACTCCTAGTTTCCTTCCTCACACTTCTTTAGTCACTTGTTCTCTGTCTACTTTGCAGACTTGTCTTGTTCCTCAATTAAATATGAGATTTTCTGAGGGTTTAATCCTAGATTTTCTGTTTTTCATATGCAACGTTCTATTTACTTAGTATTTATGAGCCATAATTCTTTTGCAAAAGTATGTATTTAAATAGATAAATTTAGTTCAGATTTGGTAAGTTTAAATTAAATCGAATAAATATATTATTTAAATAAATAAATTTTAAAATTGTGAAACATAACACACATAGAGAAAAGTGTAAAAATCATAAACATCTAACAACAAATTATTATAACATAAAGACATGTGTTACCACCCCTCAGGAGAACATTGCTAAAGTAAGCATAGATTACCCTCTTGTGGGGCCCTTTCCCTAACTACATCTCATCTGGTAAATTATTTTCCAACATTTTAATTTTAAAGATGCAAATTGTACTTTTTATCCCTTTTGAGAAAGAGAAAAGCAAGCCTCAAAAACTGGAACTGGGTCTGACTCTTTTTTCTGTTGAAAGCAGGAAACAAAAGCCATTTCAAAAAATGAAGGTAGCAGAAATATGTGACGCGCCAAAATATTGCCACTTTTAAAATAAGGTTTATTTAGAGCTAAAAGGGCAACTTAAAAAAATCAGGTACGAGAATGGCACTCTGAACCCTTCTCTGAAGAAACCCCTGTCTGAAAGATGTCCTTCCTAAATACCAGAAAGAAAAGTAATAATTTCTGTCATCAAAGAATGTGAAGTGCAACGCAAGAAATAATCACAAAAGTTAAGACATTGGTAAGAAGTTATTCTTCTATCCTTCAGGCTTCCCAGTTTAGTTACTTTACTGCAATTGCCTCTTTTTGTTCAACCTAATATAAAAACATTTAAGGATTTTCACTTCTCTGGGTCTTCATTTCCTTATAATGGTTTCTGTGCCATGTAAAACTTACATTAAACAAATTTGTATGCTTTTTTTTTTTTTTTTTTTTTGCTTTCTGTTTTTTCCAAGTTTAATTCCCAAATTAACATGATAAAACCGTAGGAAAGGAGAGGTCAAGTTTTGACTCCATGACACATTGAACAACAACATCAGAGAAGGCCACTCTGCAATCCTGATGGATCAAGACAAATGCTAGAGTACCTTGTAATCATGACTGAATGCAGACAAAAACATAAGCTCTGCCAACCCACAAAAAATGCCAAGGTATCCCACTCTGCCTTCTGAGAGAAGTAGACTGCTTTTTTTTTTTTTTTTAACCAATTAGAGCTCTCACCCCCCTTTAATTTTTCGTCTTTCCAAAGATGTATTAAGATAATAACAAAATTACCACTGCTTCCTGAGAGCATGCAGTTCAGAGCAAAGCTCTGCTTGAACTCTGTCCCAAGAGCACCAGATACAAGCCCAAATCCTATAATAAATCATTTCTTAACATCCTTTCAAAGAGATGTTTCCTCATGATTTGCATTCCCTCTTCACAATGAGCAATATACCCACCTCATTCAATGACATGCATGTTCCTGGTGGTCTATGCCTATAGGACACTGACATTTTGGACTTTCTAAGTTATTTTTATTTGTGTAGAGATTGCTAATTTTTGTGTATACTAATTGCATTAATTTTATGAATAATCTCCTTACTGATTTTTATTGCTAAGCTTCCAAAATAACATTTACACAATTATGAAAATATTTCTACCTTATTTTTTCAGCATTTATTCCTCTTATTTCTTTTTCTTGTCCATTTTCATTGATTAGTACTTGCAAAACATAATAAATATACCTGGTGATAATGGGTATCTTTGCCTTACTCTGACTTAAATGGGAATTTCTTGAGTTTCTCACTATTAAATATGATGCTGGCCTTTTATTTGAGATGTATACCATGTAAGGAATTCTGGTTCAGATTCTGGCTCTGCCACTTAAATGCTGTGTGACCTTAGACAAGCTGTTTACACTTTTGGCACTGATTTTCTCATCTGAATATTATGGCAATAATATCTCCACTTCACAGGGCTTTGCCAAAATTAAATTCATTAAAATATTTTCAGATTGTGAAAATGCTTACAACAGTGCTTGGTTCATAATTACTACATAAATGAATTTATATAATATCAATACAATATTCTCTAACACAAGATAGTTCTATACCATATACTATGTAATAGTACAAACAATAGTATTTCATGTATAAATGCTATTTATTATTTATTTATTTATTTATTTTGAGATGGAGTCTTGCTCATCGCCCAGGCTGGAGTGCAGTTGCATGATCTCGGCTCACTGCAAGCCCTGCCTCCTGGGTTCACGCCATTCTCCTGTCTCAGCCTCCCGAGTAGCTGGGACTACAGGCGCCCGCCACCATGCCTGGCTAATTTTTTGTATTTTAGCAGAGACGGGGTTTCACCGTGTTAGCCAGGATGGTCTCGATCTCCTGACCTCGTGATCTGCCTGCCTCGGTCTCCCAAAGTGCTGGGATTACAGGCGTGAGCCACCGTGCCTTGCCATAAATGCTATTTGTTAATCCTCTATTCCGATTTAATTAAGAATTTTATCAGCACTAGAGGTTGGATTTGATCAAATGCCTTTATGACATCTACAGCAATGTTCATATAGCATTTCTCTTTTCATGGATTCATCTTTCTTAAACACCCGTCTGATCAGGTTACACTCCTGTTTGGAATCCTTATGACTGCATAACATAATGCATAATTCCTTAGCAAGGCATTCGAGAACTCCCATAATATAACCTCAGCTTTTGTTTCCTCGATGCACTCTCTGCTCTGGATATATTAAAGTAGCTGCTTCATAAAAGGGCCATGCTCTACAATAATAGTTTTAACATGTGGATTTGTTCTGAGGATTTAACAATGTATGCATTTTAAAATATGTAAAACACATAAAACAGTACCTGGTGCAGAGTAAATGTAATATAAGTGTTCCTATATATATATTTTTTATACTTAGGGTTTCATCAGTAATAGGTGTTGAATGTTATCGAGATCCTTTGGGGCATTTGTAGAGATGTTTATATGGTATTTTCTTGTGATGGAGTCATTTTTTAAAACAAATGTCTGATCATATGACACCTTCATAGCAACTTACTACTGACTACTGTTAAAGTGGAATAATATGGTCTGAGAAGGATTCCATACTTCTATATTTGAGTCCTTGTGGATGAACTCCAACATAACTTAATACGCAGACAAGATTGAAAACCTAATTTAGGAGTATGTGCCTATAACAATAGCTGAGTCTTGGCCAATCCCAGCAGCCATACTTCAACCACTCATCCACTGCTGAATGTTCAAACTGTATTCAAATAAGGCAAACGCTGAGCTGTAACCAGTCCAATTGTTTCTGTACCTCACTTCTGATTTCTGTATGTTATTTCCTTTTTTTTTGTCTATAAATCTTCTACCACGTGGCTGCACTGGAGTCTCTCTAAATCTGCTGTGATTCTGCGGGAGTGGACTGCCCTATTTGCAAATTGTTCATTACTCAGTTAAACTCCTTTAAATTTAATTTGGCTGAAATTTTCTTTTAACACTGCAAAGCAAAGCATTCAAGATATTCCATGATCTAACTGTACTGGGGGGACATGACTGTGGTCCTGTAAATAGGTTTTAAAATTTTCTCTTAATCCAAAGCAACTTTCACCAGGCTGTGAATTTTCATTTTGTTTGCTGCCTTCTTTTGTCCCTAGTGTTTGTGCAAATTGTAAGACAGACACGTAGCATTATATATGCTGACATTAATTGATCTGAAACTGTTTAATTTATTGGAGCAATTTCTTGCCAATCTTGTGTTCCTTCTTTGAGGCCTGAGAAGCCACTTGGTTAAGTATTCATTAGTTTGACTTCTATACTGCATATGTAAAATTCTACATGTATTAAAAGACTTTCACCTCAATACCTACATCCTGTTCTAGCAGTTTCCTGTTTACTATGCATACATTATAGACAACAAAACAATTTGGAGATCCCCTTAGGGCTGCCTGAAAATTCAGAGATATATTGAAATCACATCAGCAATATATTTCCCTTTCATAATATATTATGCCATAGGTTTGTAATCTCTCCTAAGGAAACAAAATTAATTTTTCAATGGTCTTCGCTTGTGAGAGAGGATAGCATAATAAATACTCCTCCTTTGTACCTTTGGAGATAATTGGCTGGAAAACTATTGGGTGAAAATTGTTTTCTCACTCACAGTCATTCTGCTACACATTAGCACCACTGAGGCATGCTTTTGAATACTAGGAACATGTCCTTCAGACAAAGAGTAATTAGATGCAAAAGTTAAAAGAGAGAAACAGATGAATCCTCAGCATGGCTTTTAGAATATAAGAAGTGTGGTCCATGTTAATGGCTATGCTAGTTTTCAAAGCTCGCCTTTTGAACTCATCTTTTTATGTATCTAGTTTAAAAGGTTTGCATTCCTATTAATAATGAAATTTTAAAATGAAAGAGAGCCATATAATGATCTAGCATTCATGCAAAGGAAATCATTATTTACCATATA
>NW_016821902.1:41632-48507 GCF_001698545.2 Rhinopithecus bieti | reverse complement strand
GATAGTTCTATACCATATACTATGTAATAGTACAAACAATAGTATTTCATGTATAAATGCTATTTATTATTTATTTATTTATTTATTTTGAGATGGAGTCTTGCTCATCGCCCAGGCTGGAGTGCAGTTGCATGATCTCGGCTCACTGCAAGCCCTGCCTCCTGGGTTCACGCCATTCTCCTGTCTCAGCCTCCCGAGTAGCTGGGACTACAGGCGCCCGCCACCATGCCTGGCTAATTTTTTGTATTTTTAGCAGAGACGGGGTTTCACCGTGTTAGCCAGGATGGTCTCGATCTCCTGACCTCGTGATCTGCCTGCCTCGGTCTCCCAAAGTGCTGGGATTACAGGCGTGAGCCACCGTGCCTTGCCATAAATGCTATTTGTTAATCCTCTATTCCGATTTAATTAAGAATTTTATCAGCACTAGAGGTTGGATTTGATCAAATGCCTTTATGACATCTACAGCAATGTTCATATAGCATTTCTCTTTTCATGGATTCATCTTTCTTAAACACCCGTCTGATCAGGTTACACTCCTGTTTGGAATCCTTATGACTGCATAACATAATGCATAATTCCTTAGCAAGGCATTCGAGAACTCCCATAATATAACCTCAGCTTTTGTTTCCTCGATGCACTCTCTGCTCTGGATATATTAAAGTAGCTGCTTCATAAAAGGGCCATGCTCTACAATAATAGTTTTAACATGTGGATTTGTTCTGAGGATTTAACAATGTATGCATTTTAAAAATATGTAAAACACATAAAACAGTACCTGGTGCAGAGTAAATGTAATATAAGTGTTCCTATATATATATTTTTTATACTTAGGGTTTCATCAGTAATAGGTGTTGAATGTTATCGAGATCCTTTGGGGCATTTGTAGAGATGTTTATATGGTATTTTTCTTGTGATGGAGTCATTTTTTAAAACAAATGTCTGATCATATGACACCTTCATAGCAACTTACTACTGACTACTGTTAAAGTGGAATAATATGGTCTGAGAAGGATTCCATACTTCTATATTTGAGTCCTTGTGGATGAACTCCAACATAACTTAATACGCAGACAAGATTGAAAACCTAATTTAGGAGTATGTGCCTATAACAATAGCTGAGTCTTGGCCAATCCCAGCAGCCATACTTCAACCACTCATCCACTGCTGAATGTTCAAACTGTATTCAAATAAGGCAAACGCTGAGCTGTAACCAGTCCAATTGTTTCTGTACCTCACTTCTGATTTCTGTATGTTATTTCCTTTTTTTTTGTCTATAAATCTTCTACCACGTGGCTGCACTGGAGTCTCTCTAAATCTGCTGTGATTCTGCGGGAGTGGACTGCCCTATTTGCAAATTGTTCATTACTCAGTTAAACTCCTTTAAATTTAATTTGGCTGAAATTTTTCTTTTAACACTGCAAAGCAAAGCATTCAAGATATTCCATGATCTAACTGTACTGGGGGGACATGACTGTGGTCCTGTAAATAGGTTTTAAAATTTTCTCTTAATCCAAAGCAACTTTCACCAGGCTGTGAATTTTCATTTTTGTTTGCTGCCTTCTTTTGTCCCTAGTGTTTGTGCAAATTGTAAGACAGACACGTAGCATTATATATGCTGACATTAATTGATCTGAAACTGTTTAATTTATTGGAGCAATTTCTTGCCAATCTTGTGTTCCTTCTTTGAGGCCTGAGAAGCCACTTGGTTAAGTATTCATTAGTTTGACTTCTATACTGCATATGTAAAAATTCTACATGTATTAAAAAGACTTTCACCTCAATACCTACATCCTGTTCTAGCAGTTTCCTGTTTACTATGCATACATTATAGACAACAAAACAATTTGGAGATCCCCTTAGGGCTGCCTGAAAATTCAGAGATATATTGAAATCACATCAGCAATATATTTCCCTTTCATAATATATTATGCCATAGGTTTGTAATCTCTCCTAAGGAAACAAAATTAATTTTTCAATGGTCTTCGCTTGTGAGAGAGGATAGCATAATAAATACTCCTCCTTTGTACCTTTGGAGATAATTGGCTGGAAAACTATTGGGTGAAAATTGTTTTCTCACTCACAGTCATTCTGCTACACATTAGCACCACTGAGGCATGCTTTTGAATACTAGGAACATGTCCTTCAGACAAAGAGTAATTAGATGCAAAAGTTAAAAGAGAGAAACAGATGAATCCTCAGCATGGCTTTTAGAATATAAGAAGTGTGGTCCATGTTAATGGCTATGCTAGTTTTCAAAGCTCGCCTTTTGAACTCATCTTTTTATGTATCTAGTTTAAAAGGTTTGCATTCCTATTAATAATGAAATTTTAAAATGAAAGAGAGCCATATAATGATCTAGCATTCATGCAAAGGAAATCATTATTTACCATATAATAATTAATTCACAAATATCACCTGAGGAACCAAACTGAGGAGAAACTCCTGCTTTGCTCATCCTCTTTCATTCAATTATAACCATCCACTGTGTTGGAAAGGGCTGCAGTGGAGTTGCAAAGATGGGTATAATGTCATCCCACTACTTGATGACAAGTTCTTTAAGAGCAGCAACCAGGACAAATATACAAATTATCTTGGATGCAAGGCAGAAGATGTTACGGCCCAGAAGAAACATTTCAAAAGAGGGAAAGATCACATCCTTGTTTTGCTTCTGATACTTTGTCTTGCTTTACTATTTTATCACAACTATTTTAAGTTACAAGAATAAAGAGATATTGCATAACAAGTCAAATAACACAGATGCTTAAAAAGAAATAGTTCATAATCTGCTCTTCCATCCCTTCAATCTCTGCCCCTGTTCAAGGTAACAAATCTGATATGTTTGATGTACAATTTCTATATCTTTCTAGATTCTCATTTTAAAATACCTAAACTTTTTATTCTTTTACCAAAAAGATAGAATCATCCAATATGTCTTTTCATGCTTCCTTTTTTAAACTCCAGTGTAAGATATAAAGAACTAGAAATGCTAATGCCATTTGATGGAAGAAGAGGAGTCTTTTCAATGAGTGGATCTGGAGAAACTGAATATCTGCATGGAAAAAAAAAAAATCCTTGACCCCCTCCCTCACAGATATTTAAAAATTAATTTGACATGGATCATAGATCTAAATGTTAAAGCTTAAACTATAAAACTATAAAGCTTGTAGAAGAACCCACAAGAGAATATAGTCATGACCTTGGAGTAGGAAAAGTTTCTCAACAGGATAGATAAAGCACTAAGCAAGAATGAGAAACTTGATAAATCACACACACACACACACACACACACACAAACACACACACACACCTGCTCTGATTTCCAAAGTAAACATACGAATTTGTACTCTCATCAGTAGCATATAATGGTTCCACTTGTTCCACATCTTGGTCAGCACATGATATTGTAGGTTTTTAATCTTTACTATTATTGTTGTTGTTTTAATTTTAGCCATTCCAGTTGGTGTGACTCTTATTGTGGTTCTAATTATACTTCCTTGACAACGAATGAAGGTGAGTACCTTTTCATTGGCTGTTTGGATACTTTTTTTGGTGAAATGCCTGTTAAAATCTTCTGTGCATAAAGCAAAAAAGGAAAGAAATGGGTTGTGTGTTTCTCATTGATTTGGAGGCATTTAAACACATATTCTGCACATTATATATACTATATAAAATATCTGGGCCTTGCCTCTTCACTGTTCGAATAGTCTTTTGATAAAGAAAAGTTGCTAATTTTAATGAAGTACAATTGGCCAATTATTTCCTTTATTGTTAGTGTATTTTGTGGAGACTAGCTAAGCAAGCCCAAAACCAATATGGCAGGCAATCAGGAAGGCAGGATCATGGGTAGACAGGAAATCCACAAGCATGGGTTTACACTTGTCCACAGGCAGTCAGTCAGGATGGGAAGATGACCAGCAGGCTGAAATAGCACATATGTGAGCTAAAGCTTATTGTTCACAGACAGCAGTCAGGGAGGAAGATACAGGAGGAAAGGAAGAACAATTGTAGATACAGATGCTATCTGGGTCTCTAAACTCAGGGATGGCCTAAGCCCTTTTGTAAAGCCCTTGAAACTAAATCAGGCCAGCAAAGATGTTCCCCAACTTACAATGAGGTTATGTCCCAGTATTGCATATTCAGTCAAAAATTATAAGTTGAAAATGCATTTAATACCCTGATAAGCCCATTGTAAAGTCAAAAAATTATAAATTGAACCATCATAAGGGAGAGGCAATCTGTAATACCACTTTTGATTAACTTAAAGTCAACTGATTATGGACTTGAATCACATTTACAAAATCCCCTTACAGCAGCACCCAGATTATTTGTGTGAATGAATATCTGGGAGAAGGCCTGTGTATGTTATGTAATGGCTGCTGCTTCCTTTCCATTCTCCAACTCTTGTTGGAGAACCTCCCTCATAACCACCCCGCATCTAGAAACATACTGGAAAGGGAATTCTGAGAACTTGTTTTCAGCCTAATCCAATTGACACATCAAATAATTGTCATAAATATTCTTCTGTGTTATCTTCGAGAGTCACAATGTCCAATTGGTCATACTTATTTAATGTAAGTTAAATTAAATAAAATTTAAACCTCAGTTACTCCGTCACACCAGCTAAGTTTCAACTGCTCAATAACTACATATGGCCACTATGTTAAACAGCATGGAGACAGAGTATTTCCATCTCATATAGCAAAGTTTTATCGGACAGTGCTATTTCAGAAACGATTATTTTGCCTTTAACATTTAGGTTTGTCTCTCATTTGGAATTCATATTTTACTAAAGGGCAAGGTAGAGGTCAATATTTATTTTTTTCATATGGAAATCAAATTAATTGACCCAGTATTATTTCTTAAAAAGCCTACCCATTCGCATTGCATTTCAGTGACTGTCATCTTTATTGTAAATTCGATGACCATATGTAGTGACCTGAATGGCCTGTTTTGGGACTTTTTATTCTATAAGTTTTGTCTATTTATTTTATCAATACCTCCTGATCTTGATTCTTGTATTTTTATAAGTATTGATATTTGGTAATAAAAGTTTTCTAATTGTTTTTCTTCTTCAAAACTACCTCAGTAATCTTTTACCTTTTGCATTTCTATGTGCATTTTAGAATCAGCTTGTCAATTCATACAATTTTCTTGGGTTTTCATTGGGATTGCATTAAATCTATACATGAATTTGAGGGCAAATAGGCATTTTCTTTTGCATTTAAATGCTATTAAATACCACTCAACTTGTCCAGTTATGTTCTTAGACACATTCCCATTGGCAATATGTGAAGTTCCTACTTCCTTGTGTCCTTATCGCCACTAAATATTTTTTAAATTTAATTGCATTAATTAATTAATTAATTGAGGTGGAGTCTCATTCTGTTGCCCAGGCTAGAGTGCAGTGGTATGATCCTGGCTCACTGCAACCTCCGCCACCCAGGTTCAAATGATTCTCATGCCTCAGCCTCCTGAGTAGCTGGGAGTACAGGTGTGCACCATCACACCTGGCTAATTTTTGTATTTTTAGTGGAGACGGGTTTTCAACATGTTGGCCAGGCTAGTCTTGAACTCCTGAGCTCAAGTGATTTGCCCACCTTGGACTCCCAAAGTGCTGGGATTACAGGCGTGAGCCACCATGCCAGGCCACCACTAAATATTTTTAAACTTTGAATATATATAGTATCTGATGAGAGAAAATATCTTGCTGTTTTAATTTGAATTTCCCTAACTTTTAATGATGTTGAGTATCTTTTTACATTTTTTCCACTTAAATTTTCGTTTCTGTGAATTGATTTCTCACTTAAAATCACTTTTGCTAATTCAAATGCAGGTCTTTTCATGTATTATGGTTGTAGTGGATACTATGCCATGCCGCTCAGGTTTTCTTTCAGGAAAGTTGCACTTATTTTACCATTTGCCTGGAGTGTTATCTACTGACTGGTCACAGTTATGTCTTCTCTGGGAATTACCCTTGGCCAGAGGATGCTGCATCACCCAAGGTTGTATTTTTTAATTGATTAATGCTAGTGTACAGAAGCCTGCCTTCTTTATGTTGTGGTGGGGAATCTCTGAAAGGCCATGCCAGCTTTAGCGTTGCCGCTTTGGACTGGCTAAAGCTGCTGGTACAACTGTACTATAGTTCAACCTCTCCCTCTGACCAATCTTGCTTCTTTTGTTCTCCTGCAAGTATTTTTGCCCAAGAGCATTCTCCAGTAAATTTTCTATATGAAAATCTCAGTTTCAGAGTTTTTTTTTCTCCAGAAACCTGACCTATGACAATTCGTATAGGAAGTGGTTCTAATTGGTATTATGGAAATAGATCACCTGCGGGTTTGCTGTCAATGACCCCAGTGCTGGTGGTAAGTAGAATATGGAGAGTCCTTGGCATGCTGTCGTGGTATAATTGCTAAAACTTTCACCAGTGGTAAACTCTTGTGGAATATGGATGGAACAGAATACATTGTTGGGTACAATATCTTAAGCATTTGGGATATACAGGGGAAATAGTAATTTTAAAGATTGTGAGATTGGATAGCTGTGATTGGGGGCCTTTTTGTCAGATAAAGGCAATGCAATACCTAAATGGATGAATTGGTAATTAAATGCTAAATGTGAAAGTCAGATGGTCTCCTTGGTAACATATAAAGAGGCTTCCCTATAGCCATGGGGTAAAAAAAGTGGAGAATCAGGCCTGGGACTTAATTATAAGAGTAGCAAAGCTCTGCAGAAAGTTGAATTCTCAAAAGTGTATTGTCGGAAGGGCACAGGTCAGAGATTCATGAGACTTTTTAGAAGGTGAGATTGAAACCATTATATTTTAAACATGTACTCATGAATATTAAGTTTTAGCACTCCCTTTTATCTCTTTTCTG
>NW_016821902.1:27983-41050 GCF_001698545.2 Rhinopithecus bieti | reverse complement strand
AAAAAAAAACAATTCAGAGAAAATATAGCCCCCTTATGTTTTCAATACTAAAGAATCAACTCAGCATAATGAAAACCTGAAAACAAGAAAATTAGTTTGAAAGACAAGTGAGTGGAAAAAATGAGACATGACAACATGAGATTAAGAAAAGAAATTAATATTAAATAAAAAGTAAAATAAAAGTGTACAGTCAACAGGGTCCCAGAGTTTTATTACTAAAGCTGCTTCACAGAGTACCAGCCTACACTGAAAGGAACAATTTCCTAAAAGTCAATATTGACAGAATAAGAAAAAAGATTGCATTTTCTTGCCTCATGAGTCCAATGCAAGACCTTTATGTAATCACACAAATCAGAAAGATACTACTTCTTAGTTTTCGTTGTCCTGCTTTTAAAAAATTAAACCAGAAATACAGAAATGTCCATGAAAACTACTACTGAGAATCCTTCATGGACTTGTAGTTTTCTAAATGACAAACTTTTGGAAGATTAAATGACAAGAAATCCCTAGGAAGTTAACTTTGCTAGGACAGAAGGATCATCTGACAATATCGTTTATTCGTTATTTGGTATAACTCTAGGGTGAGGTGTGCCCAATATATAGAACATATTCTTGCCTATCTAAGTCAAGTGAAACTATATTCAAATACCCATTAGGCATTGTATTTGAAAAAAAAGCAAAAATGACAATATCAATATTACATAACCAGGCTGTACAATACAAATTCTAATGTTAATGTGTATTATGCTATATTACGGTGTGTCTGAAAGAGACAAAATTGGCATCATTTTGCATTCTGCTAACGTGTATTTTTCAATGATTTCACTGAATATCAGAATCTTGTGCATAGAGTGATATCAGGTGGAAAATATGGCTCTTTCATTTAGAATTTAAAATGATCTGGCCCCAAAGTGTCACTTATTCTTTAGAGAATTTCTACATAGTGCATACAACAGCTTTGTAGCTGCATTTTATTCAGAGTCTGACTTTGAAAACACAAGTGTAATTAAAATCAGAATATAAGTACAGGAGCTGGCTTTGTTAATGTTATCACAGTTGATTGTTTAAGCCTGGTGCATCATTGCACAGAGCGCTGTACTTATTGCAATGTTAACGCTCTGGGTAAAGTTCAGGACTTTTTTCATTAAGTCGCCCACACCTTCCTTTCCTTACTCCCTGCTCAGTATAGCTTCTGACGTTTGGAGACCCAGGAAAATTGTCTGAGGATGGAGGCATATAGGAGATGCAACTGAGCTTTCCATTTGGTATTGTCTTGCCTGGTATCTTTTCAACAGTTTGTGAAAAATAAATGGGTCAATTAATTATCTTTCTGTGAGTATTACGAATCCCATGATCTTCTTTGTATAAATGAAAAGTGCTAACTGATATTTTCAGGCTGCAATACAGATTCATATTAAGATAATTTACCTTACAATAATCCTTCATCAGGATTTTAGTGAGTGCTGGTTGTAGACATTTGGGACATAACCCTTCTCTCAGAAAGTTTCCAATCTCAAGGGAGCAGCTAAATAAACAGAGAACTATATTAGTATAGATGAATAGAGTTATTAGAAGGAAATTAGACAATCAAATTTTAGAGTGAATCAAAATCACTTGGAGAGCTTATTAAAACACAGTTTACTGGGCCTACCCCACTATTTCTGATGCAATAGGTCTGGGGTAGGGCCTGATAATTTACATTTCTAACAGCTTTCCAGTTAATATTGATGCTGCTGGTCTGATGGCCACATTGATTGCAGTCAGATTCTGAGAATTCACTCTACTTAAAGATGAGGGTCTCATACAAAGAAACCCGCATTTACAGGGGACCAATATGGCATAATCAGTGAGTCACACAGGAAAGAATGAGTAGAACTTTTGCAAAGCTCTTTCCTAGGAACCTCCCAAACTTATTGTGTGGGTCAAATGAATTTAAGTAGTATCATCCTCATTTTTCTGATGAGCAAAGAGAGGCCAAAGCAAGCTGAGTGACTTATCCAAGATTACACAGCTGACACAGTCACAGACCTACTGCTGCAACCCAGCCCGCTTGGTATTAGTACTGTTTCCATACATATCTGTGCAGAATAGCATTGTAATGAGAATGTTTGGAACAATATAGAAAGAGTCTTGGAGGAGATAAGGCTTTCAGTAAAATTTCAAGCATGTTAAGTTGTAAATGATAGGCAGCATGAATGCACTGGCCTGCCATTAGGCAATGATGTAGCAGTAAGATTGGAAGATCTATGTATAAGAGGGGCAAATAGGGACCTCTGACTATAAGGAAAAGTCAGACTAGGATGTAGCAAGGTATAGAGGGGATGGCCAGGTCAGAAGTAGTTAAGGAGGGGCCTTAGAGACCTAATAGTGTAGATGCATCTTATTAGGAAGCACATGGAGAGACTCTCTCAAACATAAAACAGAGAGGGGGCCTTTCGGCCGGAAGCGCCATCTTCCAGTAATTCGCCAAAATGACTAACACAAAGGGAAAGAGGAGAGGCACCCGATATATGTTCTCTAGGCCTTTTAGAAAACATGGAGTTGTTCCTTTGGCCACGTATATGCGAATCTGTAAGAAAGGTGATATTGTAGACATAAAGGGAATGGGTACTGTTCAAAAAGGAATGCCCCACAAGTGTTACCATGGCAAAACTGGGAGAGTCTACAACGTTACCCAGCATGCTGTTGGCATTGTTGTAAACAAACAAGTTAAGGGCAAGATTCTTGCCAAGAGAATTAATGTGCGTATTGAGCACATTAAGCACTCTAAGAGCCGAGATAGCTTCCTGAAACGCGTGAAGGAAAATGATCAGAAAAAGAAAGAAGCCAAAGAGAAAGGTACCTGGGTTCAGCTGAAGCGCCACCCTGCTCCACCCAGAGAAGCACACTTTGTGAGGACCAATGGGAAGGAGCCTGAGCTGCTGGAACCTATTGCCTATGAATTCATGGCATAATAGGTGTTAAAAAAAAATAAATAAATAAAAGACAAAAAAAAAAAAAAAACAGAGAGGGGGTTGCCAAGGAGCAGGTATGGAGGACACTTTGGCCTTAGTCTTGAGATGCATGGGCAAGGTTTCAGTGCAGAGGCACAGAAAGGTCATTTGTATAGTCCTGAGCAAGTCACTGAAAAAGGAGAGCTTAAAATTGATTGACAGTTCAATTAAGAATCCTGAACTAACAATACTACAACTCTAAAAGTTACAGATGTGAATGGGAAAGCCCCGAAATTGCTGCAGGTCTGGAGGGTCACACAAGAAATACCTAAAGCTTTCTTTGTAATCTAACTGAAGAATCTGTTCTTAGATTTGGGGCCAATCTGGAAATTACTGTTGCTGATAAAAGCAGAGGTGTTTGCACTGCTGCTGCTGCTTACCCATTACTGTACTAGGGCTGAGCATTGAGGCAGAAAGAGGTGCTTAGGAAAGGGGACAAAAGGACAAGAACCCCGAAAATAAATAGCTAAACCATTCTCAGGATAATAAATGAATAAAAAGAAATATGCAGAGTTTCCAGAATATTATTAGAATTGATTGCCTATAGTATCTGAGAATTTACTATAATTAATGTCTAAAACTTGCACCCAGGTGGGGCCAAACCAACATGAGTCTTATAGGAAAGAATGAATAGAACTTGTAAAATCATAAGGAAAGATAATTTAGAACCAAGTTGAAAGATTCCATCAGGGACTTCCCCACTATCTAGATGGAAGAAATGCCCTTATCTCAACTGTGCAACATGTAAATATTGTCTGACTGAAAAATAAACTCATATTCAATAGTCAATTCCTTTGGGAGGGTTTCCTAAGATGTTGTCTTAAATTTAGGCATTGTATCTATTAACAAATGTAACTAGCTATCAACCTACAAACCTGCCTCCTCATCTGCTTATCTCTCTATCCTCCATCTGTATCTATCTTATGGTCATAGTTGGCATTTGGTAATACCAACTTTGAAGATTTTTAGGCTAAAATTCCTGCATGCAAGTTCTATGGGATGAGTCTTGAGTTCTAATCACCTATAAATTCATATGGAAGAGAGGATCCCAAGTTACTTTTTAGAAAATCCAAGGCCTTCTCTGCTTATAGTTTCTTGGCTACCTCTATGAGCAGCTGAACACTTGTGTTCCTTTGACTGCCCAGCTTCTACATTTTAATTTTTTTTAACTTTGAGATGTTCATTTTACTAGCAACAGAGTATATACGTACTTTAGATACATTCAGGGAGTATAACCTTGAATTCGCTCTCAATTAATATCAACAAAACCCTCATGCTATAAGTGAAGGACAGCCAAGACACATGTAAAACTTCATTTCTCCAGAGGCTCTAAAATTATCCTTGGATTAACCTAGACCATCAGAGAGACATACACACCTGGACTGTGTTGTTTTGCCCATCTCTCTCCCCACATCCTGTTTTATTGAATCACACTTTGACTTTATGTTATTGAACAATATTGAAGAACACTTCAAGAAAAAATCAACAAAAGTAGTTGTATTTATTGTACAATGTTGCTGAAGCTGTTTGGATACTTTTATTTCATTAGATATCTCTTCTTTCTGTGATCGCATGGAAGAAATTCCTGTCTGGCCTCTGCTATACTACCCCTGAGCCCTTTTTTTGGTTTTTATTTTCTGACCATCTTGAATAACTTTCTTCCTTCTTTGTGTTAATCACTGGAGAACTTAGAAATTTATGCCCCCATCTTGTGAGTACACAGGTCTTTACACTAAGCATTTTGTTTCCTAACTTCACATCTGGCTTCCAACTTACTTTTTTTAACGTACATTTTCCCATTTTACCCATTTTCTCACTTGTTTTTTGCTGTGTGTGTGTGTGTGTGTGTGTGTGTGTGTGTGTGTGTGTGTGTAAAATAAGGCTATTTTCTGCCTCCCTCCAGCCACATAAATTTATCCTCAGGAATGAAGAGTGTTGGAATGGGTCAGAGCAGGATATACCAGTTAATCTTGAGGACTGAGTAAGTTTTGACATATGTGTTATCCATGGAACCATCACCAAAATCAAGATAACCATCATATCCATTACCTCCAAGAGTTTCTTCTTGCTACTTGCTAATTGCTAATTAGCTACTTGCTACTTGCTAATCTTCCTCTCATATTTTCCAGTCCCCACTGTTATCCCCAGGCACACACTGATACGTTTCTGTCACTATAAACATTACATTTTCTAGAATTCTATAAAAATGAAATTATACTATATGTATTCCTTCTTGGTCTGGTGCCTTTTGTTAATACTTAGCATAAGTATGTTGAAATTAATCCATACTGTTGTGTGTATCAATAATTCATTTATTTATATTGCTAAGTGATATTTTATTGCATGAATATGCCCCAATTTGTTTATCCATTCATTTGTTAATGGTCATTTGGGTTGTTTTCAGTTTTTGGCTATTACAGATAAAGTTTCTATGAACATTTGTATGTAAATCTTTATTTGGGTATATTTTTTCACTTCCTTTGAGTAATTATTAATATAGTCACTCCAGCTTTTTTTTTTCAGTAGTGTTAGAATGATATATCTTTTCCCATTATTTTACTTTTAACCTATTTGTGCATTTATATTTAAGTGTGTTTCTTACAGGCAGCATACAATGGAACTTTTTTATTCTAATCTGACAGTTTCTGCCTTTTAGCTGGAATGTTTGGACCATTTCCATTTAATGTGATTATAAATGTTGTTAAGTTTACGCCTACCATTTGCTGTTTCTTTTTTTATTTATCTCATTTTTTTCTTTGTTCCTCTTTTCTTCTGTCTCTGCCTTCTTTTAGAGTAATTATTTTTATAACTCCATTTCAATTACTTTGTTGGCTTCTTAGCTATAACCTTTTGTTTTGCTCTTTTAGTGGTTATTTTAGGGTTTATAGTATACATTTTTAATTTTTCCCAGTCTGACTTCATTTGATATTATGCCACTTCATGTGAAGTATAATAACCTTAAAGAGTATACTTTCATGTCTCTCCTTCTGGGCTTTGTTCTTTTGTTATCACACATTTACTTAATACATGTAAAAGTAAAATTAAGATAAATTTTAGTTTTATTACATTTCGAAGAATTGGGGCCATAATTTCTTCAAATATTTCTTCTGTCTCCTTTCATCTTTTCTTTCCTTTATGCATGCCAATTACATGTAAGTTAGATGTGTGAAGTTGTCCTACGTTTCATTGATGATCTGATGATCTGTTCATTTTTTTTATTCTTACATTCTCTCTGTGTTTTATTACAGATAGCTTCCATTGCTGTGTTTTTAAGTTTATTAATTATATATCCTTTAATGCCTTATCTATCATTCATCCCATCCAGTATATTTTTCATCTCAAACATTATTGTTTTCATCTCTAAATTTTGCTTTGGATCTTTTAAAAAACTCTTTAATGTTTCTACTTAACATGTTCAATCTTTCCTCTAGCTTTTTGAACGTAGGGAATAGAGTTATATTAACCATTTTAATATCACTGTCTTCTAGTTCAAATATGTGTGTCAGTTCTGGGTGTGTTTTGGTTGCCTGGTAATCTTTAATAGGACATCAGGAATTGTGAATTTTCCTTCTTGAGTGCTGGATGTTTTGTATTCTTATAAATATTCTTCAGCTTGCTCTGGGATAAAGTTAATTTACCTGGAAACAGTTTGATCTTTCGGGGTCTTGCTTTTAAGATGTTTGTCAGGAATAGAGCAGCATTTAATCTAGGTCTAATCTCTACTACTGAAGCAAGGCCCTTCTGATTACTCAGCACTCCATGAATTATGAAAATTACCAGTCTGGCCAATTAAAACAGCACTATTATTGGAGTTGTCTTAGTACCAAGTATTCTTTTCTCTAAAACATTTTGGGGGTCCTTTCATTGGCCTTGGGTAGTTTTCTTAAGTGCATGTACTGTTTGGTGCTCTGCTGAATGCTTGAGGTGGATTTTCTGTAAATCTCCATAATTTCCTCCTGTGCAGCTCTCTTGTTATTGCTCTCTTTTGTTAACTCCAGATGTCTTGCTCTCCTAGGCCTCTTAGCAATGTCTCTTCAACCCAGGGAGTTTGACACATTCTATTTGAGTTTGCCACAGTGGCCTGGAAACTCTCTCAATGCAGTACATTGGGCAATAGTAGGGCTAATTCTGTTAGCTTCTCATTTATCAGGAATTATATCCTTCATAGCCTGATGTCCAATGACTTAATGACCATTGTTTCATATATTTTGTCCCACTGTTTCAGATGGGAAGGTAGATCCTGTCCCTGTTATTGCATCTTGGTTTGAAGAAGTTTCTAGTCATTCTTTCCTTGGTGTTGGGTTTTAGCTCTCTTTTGAATGCTCTCTCTTGGAATAGTGTCTTCCTCAAGTGTATGGGCAGTCAGCACAGGATAGATCTGCTCTTGTCTCTGGAGGGAATAGGTACTTATCTTGGTATGCTTTGCCTTGATTTAATGCTTCCTTAACTCTCTACTCACAGTCAAACGAAATATGCTAAAGCTCAAGATTAGCAATTGGGCTGAGTACAGTGGCTCATGCCTATAATTCCAGCCATTTTGGAGGCTGAGGTGGGAGAATCACTTAAGCCCAAGAGTTCAAGACTCGCCTGGGAAACACAGTGAGACCCTGTCTCTACAAAAAAAATTTTAAAAATTAGTAGGGCATGGTGGCACACACCTGTAGTCCTAGCTACCTGGGAGGCTAAGGCAAGAAAATAGCTGGAGCCCAGAAGGTTAAGCCTGCAGTGAGCTGTGATCACACCACTGCATTCCAGCCCGAGTGACAGAGTGAGACCCTGTCTCAAAAAAAAAAAAAAAAAAAATTAGCAATTGTACCTGGGGATGAGGGGCCCTGGAGATCACCCAGTCACCTCTAAAATGTCTTCATATAGAAGCACAAAGCGAAACCTTTATTTCAATCTAGATCAGAAGGAACCAAAGCTCCCACATTTGACTGGAGCATCCTTTCATCAATTCTGTCTCTCATGACATCAGCAGCTTGGCTGAGGATTTAGAGATTCAGCATTCTAGCCAAATATCTTTCCATCCTCTGTGACTAATATGGTAAATCCATTTTGGAACAAAGTAGGAAGAAAGAATTTTTTACTTAAATGCCAGTATTTATAGTTTGTTGTGTATGATTATGTTAATGTTAACTGTATATATTCATTTCCCCTTGGTATACATTCACTTTTTCTCAATTTTGTTGTTTTGGAGTTTTAATCCCCTCCAGATCTGTCCGTAGGTAAGTACTTGAACTTGGTGGGTCCAGATATTAATAACTATAGCACAGATGAGCGGAATGAGCATACAAGGTAAGCAGCCCCTTTACAGGTGACTTGAACTAGAAATCTTTCTGCACATGCTGTAATTTATAATAGTAAATCTGAGTGTGCACATACTAGTCATGGAAATTGAGCTCAGAAAAATTTAACGGGTATCAAAATTTTACACTTAAAATTCTAGTCTTGCTCATGGGAGTAAATAGCCTTTACTCAGACAGAGATTATCAAGCAATTTTTCTTCATACACTTACTCTTATCATTTATAGCAAGAATATTTTGACAGTAGTGGAAAGCATCCAAATGGGAAGAAGGTTGACTTTTATGAGACTATGACTTTAGGGTCAAATGACTGATAATATTCAGTCTTGCTTTCAAAAATAGACAACTAAAAATTAATAATGGGAAAAGTGTTCCTCAGAAGACAGGCTGATATAGATCTTCAAATACTTGGGGTGAATCACTGGAAAGCAGTGTTAAAAAGTGTTTCCTCCCCAACTTCTCCTTCATTAGCAACAGAGAAAATCAAGTCTTTAGTCTTTGACCACTTTGTTGAGAGGAATTATGATCAGGCTGGGAAGTCTTAGGAAGGCAGTGTGGAAAGAGCACTACCAGAAATTTTTGGATCTGTGCCCAGATCAGCCATGAAAAGATGTGAATTTTAGGAGACCGTGGGCTGAATTCACAACATCCTGCATGTTAGCATTTCTTCCAAGAGTAAATTTCTCATTCATTAAATAGATATTTTGCAAGCACCTACCAATGATCATGTACCATGAGCCAAAAGGAGAAGAGGCAAGCAAATATGAGTAAGGCAAGCTTTGCCTCTAGGAGCCCTCAAATTGGGGTCATCTCAGTTATTCACTTAACGCATTCCATACACTTCATGTTTCTTCTGTGGGGAATTGATGGGGAGGACAAAGCTGTAGTTTGTATGCCTATAACTCTGTCTGATTAAGGTGTATTTGTCCACCTTTTGTACTTTATTGCATTTGTTTTTCTGTACTAATTATCAATCTTCCCAGAAATAGGAGTTGTGTCTGAAATTACTTTTCTGGTCCTCCCTTCTGTCCCCTCCCAATCAGATCCATAGACAGAAGATTCCACAAACCATATCAAGCAACAGTTTAATAGGTTTTAATGACTCAAACTCCTAGGAGTCTCCATTATGTCAGGTAACATCAGATATCTCTTATTTTTGAAATACTTTGTATGATCCTCTTCTTGTTTAGATATTATATATTCTTGGAGCAGGCAAAAGACCCACTGTACCTTTGGGAAGAGCTTAAAACTGAATTCTAAAACTGGCATGTTCATACAATGGAATACTATTCACCAATAAAAACAATGAACTACTGATACAACATGGATACATCTCAAATGTGTTATTATATGTGAAAGAAGCCAGACTTAAAAGATTACATACAGTATGGTTCCATTTATATTGGCACTCCGGAAAAGGAAGAACTATAGAAGCAGAAAATAGATCCATAGTTTGGGCTGGTGGAAGGAGGAATGAGGACTATAAAGGGGTATGAGGGAATTTGGGAAGTAATGGAAATGTATATTTTAACATGGCAGTCATTACTATATGCACTTGTCAAGATGTACAGAACTGTACACTAAAATGGTGTGTTTTATTATAAATAAGTTATACCTCAATAAACCTGGGCAAGAGGAGACATGTTCAATGCCCATTAGGACCTATCACCTTGAGTCTATGTGTGTTAGGGAGGTGCTGAGAGCTATGAGCTCATACAGGATGCAATCTTGGGGGTAATATGTATTTCCACAATACATATTAGTTTGCACTCTGCTGTATCAGCCAGACAATAAAAGGATGAATAATTGTGTGTGTGTGCATGTGTATATGCTTGTATTTCCTATTTAAGGCAGTAAAGGAAAGCTATGCTGACTGAGGATAAGGAACAAAAAAAATGAGTTAAAAGGTAAAAAAGAGATAAATTGATAAATCTGGCTATATGTAAGGTACTCTTTTAAACATTTTACATATATAAATTATTTCACTCTCACAACAACTCTATGGTGGGTACTATTATCGTTCGTGTTTTACAAATGAGAAAACTGAAGCGTGGCTTAGATAGGTAAATTGCCAAAGGTCACACAGTTACTAAATAATGAGTCTGGGATTTAAACCCAGGCAGTCTGGTTCCAGAAGTCAGGCTCTTCCTAACTCTACTCCACTGCCTTTCTAATCATTAGAGAATACTAGCTAGAACATTAGAAAATAATTGTCCCCACCTAGATTTCATGTCAAGTTTAATTTCCAGGATCACTTCTAGTAAACAAAGAGCAATGTTCTCCCCACCCAAATCCAAAGGGGGAAATCAGGAGGCAGAGTGTTCATAAGTTGTTCATTCCCAGTCATGTTATATCAAGCTACACTGGACTTCACTTTTGACAGGGAATAGAAAGATAAGACAATATTTTGGAAAAAGAAGAGGCAATTTGTTTGTGGGGTGATCAAAGGGCTGGCTATGTCACAATTCATTTTGAGTGTCAGATATTTACAGAACTGCTTTCTCCCCCACAATTCGGCTTCTTGTTACATAACTTTTTTGTAGCTACAATTTATTCCATTAATCCCACATGTTCTAATATGACGGTAGTGTCTTTAAAACTGCAACCCAACGGCAAAACATTGGCTCTACCACACACAAAAAAATCCCCAGCAATAAAATCTGTTTAAAAGATAAATCCATTTTGATATTCTTATTTATTTACGCTTTATTTTGCTCCAAAAAAAAAAAGATATATGATATGGTATTTTTTTCTGCAAAGCCCATAACCATTCACAATTTAACCAATCTATATGTCTGCAATCTCACCATAGATGATGTACTGACCAAATATGATACATATTAGAATTCGTACTGAACATCACATTCATCTTCAAGCTGCAATCTTTTCCCATGTTTCTTTGTCAAAGACTTTTGGAAATGTTATGCTAAAAATAACAGACTTTTAATGTGAGTAACAGGTTAACAAAATGAAAGTTGCTATAGAAACAGAATGCACACTTCAGAAAATGGAACTGCAAGGAGAAATCGTATTTATTGGCTATAATGAATTGGCGAAAGCGTATCAATATATATCTTATAGTCTGTTGCAGATAGCTTTGGTAGCTACTAATTAACAATATTTCCCAATATTTTCCTGAGTTTTAAGAATGTAGGCAATCACGGATATTCATTCAAGAGGCAGAAAAAAAAGATGGCTACTTCATGGATTCATGTACATAAGGAATGATTCCTTCAGCATAAGCAAAAGTAGGTCTATCAGGGTAGGGCCTTCATGTCTCCTTAATGCTGCGTTTTGTTTTGATGTCTTAACCATTACTATGTGCAAGGTTGTCAGAATTATTCACATCAATGAGGGAGCGCCCGAATCTCTGAGGATTATAATTTACGTGGGGTTTAGTATGCTTGGTTTGCTCTGTGTAGTAATCCTGTAGTGTACTTAAGGAAAGCCTTAATGATTGGGTATCTCCTGTTTAACTGCTTTATTAGGGAGTATTTTATTTATTATTGCTCTCCAACTGCGACTTTTGACTGAATATTGCCAAGATTTGACTGTATTCTATTAAAGAGAAACAAATAGCAGTTTTTATACAGCATGCACCACTCTGCTTTTATAACCTGCATTTTTCATGCAGTAAATCCAGACACTTTACAATCATTAAGGATATAGAAGAAGACTTAGTTCCATAACAGCTTCTCTCCAGAGCTCAACCTGTGCTATAAAACAAGCCACCACAGAAAACATGCACTCTGGCTCAGCTCCCTAAAAGCCCAAACCCCCTGTTGTAAATAAGGTATTTCTGGTAGGAAAGTCATAGTTTGTGTTGAATGTTTTGCTTCTTTGATCCAGACGGCTGTTGTTTCTTCTCTGCTTACCTCCTCCAAATTACAATTTGCCCTCTTTCTCAGATCATTAATAATGTAGCCTCTGATAAGTGCACAGGCCTTAAGTGAGACGACTACATTGCCATTGCTAGGACCCAGCTGGTTTCTGCACTGAGGTTATGTAAGGCTCTAACTAGGCAGGCTTTTTCTTCTCCTCATACATCTGGAAAGCTTTCCTCCAAGGAATATCGAGATGATTGTGATGAGCACTGCTTTGGACTTTACTGAAGTTGCCCTGGGACTCCCTTATTCCCATGCTGTCTCCCCAGCACCTGGCTCCTCTTGTGTGAGAGAGCAGTGATGGTAACAAATGGGGCTGTTTGGGCTAGACCGACAGAGAGAAAGTTAATAGGCTCAGACTTAATTGCTTTCTACCTGAGACTGCAATTTCCTTCAGGATATGCAAATGGCTCTCTGGAGAAAATGGAACCAAGATAGATCAGGGCCATTTTCAAACTTTATGAAATTCTGGACTTGAAGCAGTAAAAATGACCTTTCTTTCTTCCTTTGACCCTAAAGAGCAGTCTTAACAATACAGGAGGATCATGTTCAGCAGCGACAATACCTGATGAAAATTGGGCCACATTGGAGTGTAGGTACTTTTATTGAGTCTTGACTATATGCTGGGCATTGTGCCTTATCTCATGTCTTAGCTTATTCTATTTTTACAACAGCCATGTGAGGTAAGAAGTATTCTTGTAATGGTTAATCAATTCTTTTTTTCACCTCAGTTCTTTTGAATGCTTGTTCTCTTTCTTGTTGAACACATAAAAAATTCAGAACTACTGAATTCCCTTTTTCCTTCTGTCATGTTTTAAGTGCTACATCTTTCTCAAACAAGAATCCTACTCTTTTTTTCCTCATAATGTTACTCTAAAAATAATTT
>NW_016821902.1:4803-27768 GCF_001698545.2 Rhinopithecus bieti | reverse complement strand
TCAACAAACTTTCTTTGTAAAGAGCCACATAGTAAATATTTTAGGCTTTGCGGGCTATAGGGTATCTGCCTCAATGACTCAACTCTCCTGTATTAGTGTGCAAAAGCAATATAGACAAAACATAAAGGAATGGACATGGCCATGTTCCAATAAAACTTTATTTACAGAAATGAGAGGCCTGCCCATGAACTTTATTTTGTGAGATCTGGGAAAAAAAAAAAAAAAAAAAAAGGTGGCAGAGAGATGGTGGGGAAAGCAAAGCGATACTTCTTAATTAATTCATTTCTAGGACCACTTTATTGTCTGGTTTTAGACAAGTCACTTCATTTCTCTGTGGCTTAGTTTCCTTATCTGTGAAATAAGAGTAACAGCTTCCTCATGGGATTATTGTGAAGATTAAAAGACAAGAAAGTTCCTCCTGGACTTCTCCCCATTTAAGTTTGGTTAACACTGTTAGATTATTTACAATATTTTAGGCATTTGTTTAAATGTTCATTATAGAACCATAAGACAAAGCCCTTGTTTCCTTTACCACCTCCCAGGAATTCAAAGAACATTAATCCTGGCTCAGAGGATAAAGGAAAGCTTCAGATAGGAGGCATTTAAGGTCAACCTTGAAAGATGAGTGGAATTTTTTAGGTTGAGAAGCAAGAGAAGGACGTTCCAAGTAGAGATAATAGCAGGAGCAAAGAGATATAAAAGCTTTGTAAAATTGCATGGTATTTTCACAGAACTGTGAAAAATAGTCCAATATGGCTGGAGAACATGATAATGCATGGCGCGGTAGATACTGATAGACCCTACCTGACATCCATTCTCCTTCCTTCTTTACTCATAAGTCTTTGATTTTTTCCAAATCAGAATATGTACCCAACTAAAACTATACAACCTTTCAGTGTCCCTGAAAAGGGACAGCAAAGAATAAGTCTTTCTTTTTTTGCCACTTGTATTTTGGGTTTGGGGGGTACACATGCAAGTTTGTTGCATAGGTAAATTTCATGTTGCTGAGGCTTGGTATACAAATAATCCAGTCACCAAGATAGTGAGCTTAATACCTGATAGGTAGCCTTCTAACCCATACTTCTTTCCCATCCTCCCCACTGAAGCAGTCCCCAGTGTCTACTGTTCCCATCTGTGTCCATGTGTATTCAGTGTTTAGTGAGAATATGTGATATTTGGTTTTCTGCTCCTGAGATAATTTGCTTAGTATGATGGCTTCCAGCTGCATCCATGTTGCTGCAAGGGACATGATTTCATTCTTCTTTATGACTACATAGTATTCCATAGTGTATATGTACCACATTTTCTTTATTTAGTCCACTGTTGATGGCCATCTTGGTTGATTCCATGTTTTTGCTATTGTTAATAGTGCTGCAAGGAAAATACCAGTGCCTGTGTCTTTTTGGTAGAACAATTAATTTTCCTTTGAGCATATATTCAATAGTGGAATTGCTGCATTGAATGGTATTTCTGTTTTAAGTTCTTTGAAAATCTCCACACTACTTTACACAGTGGCTGAACTAACTTACATTCCCACCAGTAGTGAGAATGTGCATAAGCATTCCCCTTCTCTGCAACTTTGCCAGCATCTGTTGTTTTGACTTTTGATAATAGCCATTCTGACTAGTGTGAGATGGTATCTCATTGTGGTTTTAGTTTGCAATTCTCTAATGATTAGTGATGGTGAGTACTTCTTCATGTTTGTTGGCCATGTGTATGTCTTCTTTTGTGAAGTGTCTGTTCATGTTCTTTGACCATTTTTTTATGGGGTTATTCATTTTGGCTTGCTGATTTGTTTAAATTTCTTGTAGATTATGGATATTAGACTTTTGTCAAATGCATAGTTTGCAAATATTTTCTCCCATGATGTAGGTTGTCTCTTTACTCTGTTGGTAGTTTCTTTTGCTGTGCAGAAGTTCTTTAGTCTAATTAGGTCCCACTTGTCAATTTTCGGTTTTGTTGCAGTTGCTTTTAGGAACTTAGTCATAAATTCTTTGCCAAGGCTAATGTCCAAAGTGGTATTTCCTAGATTTTCTTCTAGGTTTTCATTATTGTTTTAGGTCTTACATTTAAGTTGTTAGTGCATCTTTGGTTAGTTTTGTACATGATGAAATAAAGAGGTCCAGTTTCATCTTCTGTATATGGCTAAAGAAGGCTTTCTTCTGACCTGGAATGTGGATTTAACACTTGAAGTTTCAGTAACCCATTCACAACCATAAAAACCAAAGCCACATATTGTCAGTGACATAACAGCCTGTTTTCCCTGTGACATTTTCAGCCGCTACACTGGTCCTAATGACCTGTTTCCAGATTTTGCTACATGAGAAAAAAATAGTCTGCTTATTTGTTTAAGCCACTGCACATTATGTTTTCATTGTTCACAATTGAACAAAATTCTAACTTATTCACAATAAAGTTGGAAGTAACAAGAAAGATGCCAAAATAGATTAAGTTCATATTGTTAAGAGTACCAATTGTTACAGTAAAGACTTTAGACTCTATTCTGTAGACAGTTGAGAAACATCAAAAGTTTCTAAGCAAAGGAGAGATGTAAAATATTTTATTAAACAGTAGACCATTAAGCTCTGAGTATACGCCAGGTACTATGGGGAACCACATAGACAAACAACAATAACAACAAGAAGGAGACAGACTAACAAATACAATTATTACAAATAATATGTTTATGAAGGAAACAAGTGGTTTATCTAAAGAGTAATCAGAGTGGCCTACTTTAGATATAATAAGAAAACCTCTTTGTGGAGGTAAAATTGAATTCAGACCTAAAAGATGAGATGAAATTGATCGTTCAAATACTGTTAATAGCATTCTAGGCAAACAGGCCAGCATTTGCAAAGGTTCTGAAGCAGGACAGAGGTTAACAGCTTATGGGAACTTTAAGAAGCTCGGTGGGACTAGAGCTTATTACCCAAATTGGAGTTAAAGGTTTCATCTGAGGACTTAGATATATGTAGTACCTTGTAACACTATGGTAAAGGGTTTTAAGGCAACAGGAATCCATTGAGGGGTTTTAAATAAGTGGTACGATCCAAGTCATGTTTTAAACGAGTGTTCTTGATATGGTATAGAGAATGGATTAGAAAGGAGTAAGAGTAGAGTGATATAAACCAGACATCATTTGTTGTACTAGTCTAGACAAAAGATGATGGTGGGATGATGATGGCCTTGTCTAAGGCAGTGATGATAGGGATGAAGAAGTGTGGACACTTGAGGTTCATCAGGATGACTTGCTGTATGGATTGGATATAGGGGTTAAGAAAAGGAGGAATCAAGGATGGCTGTCTCTGAAATGAGTTTCTGGGTGGAAAATGATACTACTTACTGAGATGGGGAAGACTGATAGGAGGGGATAGATTTTGGATGGAAAATTAATTGTTCTGTTTTAGACATGCTAGGTTTCCAATGCCTCTGAGATACTTAAGTGGAAACAAGTAGACTGTTGGATATGTGGAATGTGTGAGTCTGAGATTTAGAGAATTCCTCTGGCCAGAGATAAAATTATGACTCATCACCAAAATGATGGTATTTTAGTCCAAGAGAATAGATGGGCTCACTTTGGAATATTATGTAGAGAAAAGAAAATATGAAGTCTGTTTGTGAAAGGAAGAGGAAGAATTGATTAGAAAGAAGAGAGAGGAAAGGATGGATTTAAGAGATAGTTTACAGGAAGAATCCACAAATTGTTGGAGCCTGATTAGATTGCAGGAGTAAGAAAGTTGAAGTCAAAGATAGCCTGGAGGTTCCCTTTTGCTTGATTGACTATATGCTGATGCTCTCTATCAGTATGTGATACACAGAAGGAAAGTGGAGTTTCAGGGTGAGATAACAAGTTTGATTATCGTGCTGTAAGGTTGAACATCAGATAGGCTTAAAGCCTGGAACTGCTGGCTGATGCTTTTGAAAATTGTCCCTTCTTCACCTATACCTGAAGCAAACACTCAGGAATTGTGTGTAGTTGTTTTGAAGCTGGTGGAAAGGTAGACAGAATGCCCAGAATAGTCATGTTGGTTGTGGAGGGCTTTTGAAGGCTATGAACCTCCATAAGGATGGCAAGGGGAATTTCTTATGCCTAGTGCAATTCTTAGTCCATGTTAGTTGTGTCATCCACAGCTGAATGTTCCTGTGGGGAAATTTGGGGACCTAGAAAGCCTTACCTTCAACTGGGAATATATTCTGTACATTCAATGCCATTTACTGATCTTCACAGAAACTTCACAGAAACTTCACAGATCTTCACAGAAACTTCAGCTGTGTCTATTGCTGTGTTCCTGAGGATCATATCACTGATTCACTGTTTAAATGGAATTACTACAAGGTCCTTGGATCCTGATAGCTGTGTTGATAAGGACAATGAGAGAAACCACAAAGGTATTACTATCAGAATGCTAAGGTAACAAGTGGACCATCTTTGTTATTAAAATAAAAGGTGTGGCTAGGAAGAAAGGAAGAAGCATTACAGTGAAGTATGTCAATTGCCACCTTGGTTCCACATAGTTTGACTTTCTGGATTGAATATTAGAAATGGTCACAGTTATAATTTCCTGGTTGCTTCTATTGCTTCAAGTCAAAGGGTCAAAGATACCTGAGGTATTATGCCAGAACATGAAATTACTGAATCCAGTCTGAGTAGTCATGGAAATTGAGACCAAAGCTGTTTTCTGGCAGAAATTGAATACTTACGGCATTTTAGATGTGAACGAAAGAAGTGAAAATTAAACAGAGCAAATTCTTTGCTTTTATTTTAGATTTTGTCAGAGGCAGCAGATTTTATAACAAAAGAATATTAAAATAAGAAGTTTTAAATGTGGGAGAAAGTAGTGGCGATAATGATAAAATTAAGTAAAGCTCAATCTTCACTGATCTTGCTTGAAAAGTGGATAAAGAATAACTGGGTCCATGTAGAGTTTTAATTATGAATAACTATGCTTTAAATTTTGTGTACTAAACGTCTTCCTTTATTGTNTTTTTGGTAGAACAATTAATTTTCCTTTGAGCATATATTCAATAGTGGAATTGCTGCATTGAATGGTATTTCTGTTTTAAGTTCTTTGAAAAATCTCCACACTACTTTACACAGTGGCTGAACTAACTTACATTCCCACCAGTAGTGAGAATGTGCATAAGCATTCCCCTTCTCTGCAACTTTGCCAGCATCTGTTGTTTTTGACTTTTTGATAATAGCCATTCTGACTAGTGTGAGATGGTATCTCATTGTGGTTTTAGTTTGCAATTCTCTAATGATTAGTGATGGTGAGTACTTCTTCATGTTTGTTGGCCATGTGTATGTCTTCTTTTGTGAAGTGTCTGTTCATGTTCTTTGACCATTTTTTTATGGGGTTATTCATTTTTGGCTTGCTGATTTGTTTAAATTTCTTGTAGATTATGGATATTAGACTTTTGTCAAATGCATAGTTTGCAAATATTTTCTCCCATGATGTAGGTTGTCTCTTTACTCTGTTGGTAGTTTCTTTTGCTGTGCAGAAGTTCTTTAGTCTAATTAGGTCCCACTTGTCAATTTTCGGTTTTGTTGCAGTTGCTTTTAGGAACTTAGTCATAAATTCTTTGCCAAGGCTAATGTCCAAAGTGGTATTTCCTAGATTTTCTTCTAGGTTTTTCATTATTGTTTTAGGTCTTACATTTAAGTTGTTAGTGCATCTTTGGTTAGTTTTTGTACATGATGAAATAAAGAGGTCCAGTTTCAATCTTCTGTATATGGCTAAAGAAGGCTTTCTTCTGACCTGGAATGTGGATTTAACACTTGAAGTTTCAGTAACCCATTCACAACCATAAAAACCAAAGCCACATATTGTCAGTGACATAACAGCCTGTTTTCCCTGTGACATTTTTCAGCCGCTACACTGGTCCTAATGACCTGTTTCCAGATTTTTGCTACATGAGAAAAAAATAGTCTGCTTATTTGTTTAAGCCACTGCACATTATGTTTTTCATTGTTCACAATTGAACAAAATTCTAACTTATTCACAATAAAGTTGGAAGTAACAAGAAAGATGCCAAAAATAGATTAAGTTCATATTGTTAAGAGTACCAATTGTTACAGTAAAGACTTTAGACTCTATTCTGTAGACAGTTGAGAAACATCAAAAGTTTCTAAGCAAAGGAGAGATGTAAAATATTTTATTAAACAGTAGACCATTAAGCTCTGAGTATACGCCAGGTACTATGGGGAACCACATAGACAAACAACAATAACAACAAGAAGGAGACAGACTAACAAATACAATTATTACAAATAATATGTTTATGAAGGAAACAAGTGGTTTATCTAAAGAGTAATCAGAGTGGCCTACTTTAGATATAATAAGAAAACCTCTTTGTGGAGGTAAAAATTGAATTCAGACCTAAAAGATGAGATGAAATTGATCGTTCAAATACTGTTAATAGCATTCTAGGCAAACAGGCCAGCATTTGCAAAGGTTCTGAAGCAGGACAGAGGTTAACAGCTTATGGGAACTTTAAGAAGCTCGGTGGGACTAGAGCTTATTACCCAAATTGGAGTTAAAGGTTTCATCTGAGGACTTAGATATATGTAGTACCTTGTAACACTATGGTAAAGGGTTTTTAAGGCAACAGGAATCCATTGAGGGGTTTTAAATAAGTGGTACGATCCAAGTCATGTTTTAAACGAGTGTTCTTGATATGGTATAGAGAATGGATTAGAAAGGAGTAAGAGTAGAGTGATATAAACCAGACATCATTTGTTGTACTAGTCTAGACAAAAGATGATGGTGGGATGATGATGGCCTTGTCTAAGGCAGTGATGATAGGGATGAAGAAGTGTGGACACTTGAGGTTCATCAGGATGACTTGCTGTATGGATTGGATATAGGGGGTTAAGAAAAAGGAGGAATCAAGGATGGCTGTCTCTGAAATGAGTTTCTGGGTGGAAAATGATACTACTTACTGAGATGGGGAAGACTGATAGGAGGGGATAGATTTTGGATGGAAAATTAATTGTTCTGTTTTAGACATGCTAGGTTTCCAATGCCTCTGAGATACTTAAGTGGAAACAAGTAGACTGTTGGATATGTGGAATGTGTGAGTCTGAGATTTAGAGAATTCCTCTGGCCAGAGATAAAATTATGACTCATCACCAAAATGATGGTATTTTAGTCCAAGAGAATAGATGGGCTCACTTTGGAATATTATGTAGAGAAAAAGAAAATATGAAGTCTGTTTGTGAAAGGAAGAGGAAGAATTGATTAGAAAGAAGAGAGAGGAAAGGATGGATTTAAGAGATAGTTTACAGGAAGAATCCACAAATTGTTGGAGCCTGATTAGATTGCAGGAGTAAGAAAGTTGAAGTCAAAGATAGCCTGGAGGTTCCCTTTTGCTTGATTGACTATATGCTGATGCTCTCTATCAGTATGTGATACACAGAAGGAAAGTGGAGTTTCAGGGTGAGATAACAAGTTTGATTATCGTGCTGTAAGGTTGAACATCAGATAGGCTTAAAGCCTGGAACTGCTGGCTGATGCTTTTGAAAATTGTCCCTTCTTCACCTATACCTGAAGCAAACACTCAGGAATTGTGTGTAGTTGTTTTGAAGCTGGTGGAAAGGTAGACAGAATGCCCAGAATAGTCATGTTGGTTGTGGAGGGCTTTTTGAAGGCTATGAACCTCCATAAGGATGGCAAGGGGAATTTCTTATGCCTAGTGCAATTCTTAGTCCATGTTAGTTGTGTCATCCACAGCTGAATGTTCCTGTGGGGAAATTTGGGGACCTAGAAAGCCTTACCTTCAACTGGGAATATATTCTGTACATTCAATGCCATTTACTGATCTTCACAGAAACTTCACAGAAACTTCACAGATCTTCACAGAAACTTCAGCTGTGTCTATTGCTGTGTTCCTGAGGATCATATCACTGATTCACTGTTTAAATGGAATTACTACAAGGTCCTTGGATCCTGATAGCTGTGTTGATAAGGACAATGAGAGAAACCACAAAGGTATTACTATCAGAATGCTAAGGTAACAAGTGGACCATCTTTGTTATTAAAATAAAAGGTGTGGCTAGGAAGAAAGGAAGAAGCATTACAGTGAAGTATGTCAATTGCCACCTTGGTTCCACATAGTTTGACTTTCTGGATTGAATATTAGAAATGGTCACAGTTATAATTTCCTGGTTGCTTCTATTGCTTCAAGTCAAAGGGTCAAAGATACCTGAGGTATTATGCCAGAACATGAAATTACTGAATCCAGTCTGAGTAGTCATGGAAATTGAGACCAAAGCTGTTTTCTGGCAGAAATTGAATACTTACGGCATTTTAGATGTGAACGAAAGAAGTGAAAATTAAACAGAGCAAATTCTTTGCTTTTATTTTAGATTTTGTCAGAGGCAGCAGATTTTTATAACAAAAAGAATATTAAAATAAGAAGTTTTAAATGTGGGAGAAAGTAGTGGCGATAATGATAAAATTAAGTAAAGCTCAATCTTCACTGATCTTGCTTGAAAAAGTGGATAAAGAATAACTGGGTCCATGTAGAGTTTTAATTATGAATAACTATGCTTTAAATTTTGTGTACTAAACGTCTTCCTTTATTGTCAGCTCTGACCTTAGAACTCTGAGATTTATGCAAACTAATTGGGTTTTTAAAATTGTGTTCAGAAACAGCCACTCAAAAATAATTTTCTCATTGGATCAGGCACTGTTCAAGTGGAAATAAAAGTATTTCAATGAGGCGTAAAACATCCATCCATTAAGGGGAAAAGAAATTATTTCTTTTTAAAATTTCTGTTTGAAAGATAAATGTTGGTTTGCATGAAAGTTGACCAGGAGGTGTTCAATTGTTTAAATGTGATTGAGAATGACAAAGCTATGTGCCATCATTTTCAGGATAACTCACAGTTCCTAAGTATGCCAATTGAAATGACATGTGACAATGCAACTAAAATGGTAAATAATCGACTTGATAATTATAATTTTGCTTAGGAAAAAACAGCTCCCTAAACTAAGGTAAGAAGAAGATATTCAGCTTCTCCAAAGTTACAAATCTTGGGGCTAGGAACAATTGACACATGTATGTGTTTTAAACAATCTCAGAGCTAGGAAATAAGGAGAGGTTTGACAAATCTGTCCTCCCTTGAAACTTCAGTAAAAGATGGAGAAATATCATAAAAGATTTTTAAAGTTACAGTGGTGGAGAAGGTCTCAAAAAATAAATGAATGCTAGTGAGAAAAACAGGTATCAAAGTGAGTTAGTAGAGGGTCAGGCACTCTTGCATTGTCAGCCTGTTTTAGTCTGCTTAGGCTGCCATTACAAAATACCATAGACTGGGTGACTTAAACAACAGACATTTATTCTCTCACAGTTCTGGAGGTTAGAAGTTCAAAATCAAGGTTCTGGCTGATTGGATTGTGTACCCAGGGACAGAAAAAGAGAGAAAATGAGCTCTAGTGTCTTTCTTATGAGGACACTAATCCTATTAGAGCAGGGCTCCATCCATATGCCTCATTTAACTTTATTTACTTCCGTAAAGGTCCCATTTCCAAATACAGCCATACTGGGTTAGCGCTTCAACATATGAATTTTGCAGGGACATGAACATTCAGTTCATAAGACAGCCCAAAAGAGGAGTGAGGGGAGGGACAGACTCACTGGGATACTGCGGGCAGGACGGAGTGAGGTGTCCTGGTCTGTGTGCAGGCCCAGCTGAGAACTACTCTGAGAAACAGAAGTCCCTTGAACTACCCACCACCCACCTGGCAATAAGGAAACCTGATAGTGGGGAGGAAAGGCTGCAAACCTGGATGAGAAGATGCTGTGAGGCCAAACTGTGGGCTGGCTGAGCCCACCCCTAACCCATCCCAGAGCTGATTAAGCCTGAGACTAGGGTATAATGGACCACCCAGCTGGAGACCAGTGGTGTCACTTGGAAAAAGTGACAGAAAAAAGGTTTTAGCAGTACCAAACAGAAACTTCAGGTAGACATGTTTTCATTCCCTAAACGAAGGTCTAAGAAGACAAACAAACTGTAAGCCTCTAAAATTGCCAGTTCCAGCCAGGGTAGTGGCTTACAACTATAATCCCAGCACTTGGGGAGGCCAAGGTGGGAGGATCGCTTGAGCAATAGGAGTTTGAGAACAACCTGGAAAACATAGTGAGACCCTGTCTCTACAAAAAAATAAAAACCTTAGCCAGGCATGGTGGCATGTGCTTGCAGTCACAGCTACTTAGGGGCTGAAGAGGGAGGATCCCTTAAGCCTTGGAGGTCGAGGCTACAGTGAGCAGTGATCATGCCACTGCACTCCAGCCTCAGCAACAGAGCAAGACCCTGTCTCAACAATAACAAAATGCCAATTCCTAGGAATCACTTGGGTAGGAGATGCCTGGACATTTAAACATGTCTAAGGTTATGTTAATAAGGATACAGAGGTTAGCATAAAAAGCAGGGTTTCCCAACTACAGTCATTTTGGGCTGGATAGTTCTTTGATATAAGGGTCTGTCCTGGGCATTGTAGAACGTTTAGCAGCATCCCTGGCCTCCACCTACTAGATGCCAGTAGCACCGCTTCCCAAGTTTTGACCACCAAAAATGTCTCCAGATATAGCCAGTGTTGAGAACCTCTGGCCTAAAGAGAGGGCTGCTAGTGGCCTAATAGAGACAATGTATACGCCCAAATAAAATGACCATTTGCAGAATTAACTGAAATGCTAATGAAGTCATAAGACCATGGCAATGCTAAAAAGGAAGCCATCATATAATATGCCCCAGGAAAAAGTCAAGCCAATGTGAGTCAGTTTCTTTCAAAAATGGGAGGGATTAACAAATTGTTCAATTAAAGAAAATGTTACCAAAACCAAAAAAAAAAAAAAGTTACAATTAATTAATTATTTAGTTTTGTGATTTAGTTCCTTCACTGGATAGTTATTGTAGTGTGCCTGAAATGTCAAACGTCCACACATTCACACTCACAAATATAATAATTTGACAGTGTAAAATTAATAACTCTGAGGTCAAGTTATGGAATAAAGAGTATACTTTGGGGGTTACTTTGGGAAACTGATCTTCACTTTGTCGGGTCTTACTGTAAATACTTGAATTTGCACTGGTATTTTTATATGATTTACCCCTGATGACTCTGAAAAGTCAAGCAGTACATCGCCAGTAAGCTGTAAAACCGTGCAAGGAGAGCTTTTCATGGCACCCCACCTCAGTTCCATGTCTCTGTGTGGAACTTTAGGGGAGCTGGGATATTACACTTTTAGTGGGGAGGATGATGTGGTAGCTTCTGTTTTCTATAGCTACCTCCATAAATTTTTATGTCTTTTGCTATTGAAGAAACTTTACATCTTCTACAACAATGTCTGTTAGTGTCTTTCTGTCAATCATATCACTGTCCTGTTGTGATGATTCAGCAGGTGCCTTTTTTTATCCTGTAGTGTTGTGTATTAGACATTAGGAATTGCAGAAATGAGACTTAAATTTGCACCAGTCTCTTGTATTTCCCTTTGGATTTTTCTCCTCCTTTTATCTTTGGGGTCATCAGAGGACCCCTGTGTAGTCACATTACTTTCTTTAGATTGCTCTCTCTTTTTAAAAAATTTCCCCTTAATCTAATTTCTTATTATATTATAAAAGTTATAAAACCACTCATCTCTCTTGAACACCTTTTAGAAACCTTTGTTGTGAGATTATAACCACATTCTATCTTAAGAATAAAGTCCAGGGTACCTTTATTTCTATTGCCAATATTGCATTTTTAGAAACTCCTAGATCCTGAGGCTATATATATCTATATATACTCCAAGAAGATTACTTACTTCCAAAGTTTCTGTCATATTCATTTTAAGAACTCTATTGGCCTAGTTGGTGAGAATTAAGCCCAGAGTAAGAGTTCATCTTGATAGTTCCTCTACATGCAGATACAGCATTGTCATTGAAAAAAGTCAAGTATGTGTCAAATATTTAGTTGAATGATAACTTATTTAGATATAAATACCTTGCCTCCAAAACAGATATAGAAATGGTATTAGGAAAGCATAGTCTATTTATGATGAATTCATAATTGCTGAAATGCTTTTTATTCTGTTTTAAGCTTATATACTGACATAATTTCAGACCTACATAAAAGTTGCTAAAATAGTACAAACATACACCCTTCATCCAGATGCCGTGAATGTTAACATTTCAACACATTTGCTGTGTCTATATGAATCATTTTAAACAAAAGACACAGGCTGAAACACAAAATGCTCCTAGAGATGTGCAAACTATGACCACAAATATTGCATCTTTCTCCCTTCACACAAACCTCCTACCAGCCACACAGCCAGACATGAACAGTTTCCTAGTTGCCCCTTTCCTCTTACATTAGATGCATGGATCTGCCTCCCTCAGTAGACATCTTACCACCTTGGAGAGCAGGAACTATCTATTATTTATCTCTCGATCCTTAGCCTGCTGATCAGTGCCCAGCACATTGTAAAGGTACTCAGTGTGTGTGGAATAAATTTTCCTTTTATAGGGATGGGTTTGTCATTTTTGTTTGTTTGTTTTAGTATTGGTTTGCCTCTAAAACAGATGTTCCCTTTTGTCCTCAAGTTCTTCCAGTAAATATAGACCTATAAGCATATAAAGCCATAGCTGAAACTTTTAGGTCCAGAACTATGAGGATGGTGCTAGAGAATATGTGGGCATGGGAAACAATTCTCATTAAAGAAAGAGCAAGGATTTTGGTGATGTTCCAGAATCCACCCCCCGACCTTTTTTTTTTTAAGACAGTTCAACAGGATAGCAAAGTATAAAAGTGTGACAGATTATCATGTGTTTGAATAGAGTAGTATTGCTAGTTAACAAAAACCTGAAGGTTTGGCATATTCAACAGTGAGCTTTTAACCTAGTCATTACTGTTCAGATGATGGAATGAGAGCCAATTAGATTACGCATGCAGATATTCAAATATTAAAATATTGGGTAAAAATAGTATGGATCCAGCTGATGAAATCATGGGCTAAAGAAGTGACTGGACCACAAATAGAAATGCCAGATTAAAAGATCTATCCATTCACTCTTTATTTTATTATTTTTTAAAATTTTTTAGGTTGGAGTCTCACTTAGTCACCCATGCTGGAGTGCAGTGGCGCAATCTTGGCTCACTGCAACCTTTACCTCCTGGGTTCAAGCCATTCTTGAGCCTCAGCCTCTCGAGTAGCTGGGATTACAGGTGTATGCCACCACACCTGGCTAATTTTTGTATTTTTAGTAGAAACAGGGTTTCACCGTGTTGGCCAGACTGGTCTCAAACTCCTGACCTCAAGTGATCCACCTACCTCAGCCTCCCAAACTGCTGAGAATACAGGTGTGAGCCCCTGCACCTGGCCAGCCATCCACTCTTTTAATAGACCTCTGTTATAATCATAACTTCCCATTATCTTTTGAAAAGTTTTTCTACATTTGAGGAAACCCCACCTGTGATTCCTGTGTGTAGAAGTCTGAATTCAAATTACCACCCTCCTTTACGGCAAGCAATGTGACTTAGACTCCATGAATCAGATATATCTATGACAGATTTAAATTTTGAAATTTAAAAGCAAAACAATCTTGGCATGAAGTTTCTGTTTGTGCCAGCACAGATAATAGCCAGGGTACTTGCAACCTTGAGTGCCTGATGCAGAAGTAGCATTGTGGCTGGCAGCAGTAATGGTAGAAGTAAAGTCAAACTTTTGGCATTTTAATGCCTAGCAGGGGCAGTAGACTATGGTGGTTTATTCTCAGATATATCAGATATATCAATTCTGGGATATCATTATTTTAGTTACCTAATACCTTTATTTTTACCTTTAAATCTGTTACAGTTAAAACAACCAAAGTAGATTATTTGTTTGCAACTGCCTAATACAGTATTAGAGGTAACTCCCACTAAAAGGAGAAATGTAATCAACAATCAAGATTGAAGGTATCAAGAAACAGGAAGAGTAAATACAGTCTTTAAGAAAAGCAAATGCTGCAGAAACTTAATTGGAACCACAGCATTCTTGGGTAGCTCATATTTGGTTGACTCCTTGACTCTTACCTCATGCTCACTTTGAATTCATAGTTGGTCCTTCATAGAGTTCTCCAAGACAGAACTCACTCTACAACACATGATTGGAAGTGGATATTTTCTTGAGGATTTCATGGACACATAAAGGGGAGGCTGCATTTTAGCATCTTAAAATGTTACACTGTGTTACTGTTAAACATCCCTATTCCATTCCCGAAGTCCTTATCTAGCTGACAAAAAAAAATAAGAGGGTTGGATTTTGGTATCAAGAGCGTAAGGAAATTTTAATTACATTCTAAAATTGGAGAGTGCCTTGAAAATACACTTCCCATGGAATAAGCACCATATACTTACAAGTTCCTTTCCTTTAAAGACTTTGGAGAATCTCTTAGAACTCATTATCAATTTTCAGGGGAAATGGGAACATAGACATCAATAATTGTGGAGAAATGGCAAAGAAGAAAGAAGAAATTGTTCTTTGTCTCAGTACACTGTTGTTTGTCTCTTTCAGTACATGTGTTTGTGTGTGCGTGTGTGCATGTGTGCGTGAAGCAGGGATAGAGAAGTTACATAGAAGCCTTTAAGTGGCCATGGACCAGTGTGCTTTCTGTGAATTCTCCTGGAAATTCTCCCAATTATTTAAATTTTCCATGCTAATGGGCTTGCCCATCACAGCCCTCTGGAAGAGTGGACTCTGGTCCTTTATAAGAGCCAGAGAGTGTCTCTTTTCCCTGGAGCTGACTGCCTCTATTTGTTTTCATTAGTGGAAATGAAAACAAATGGAGTCCCTAGGTGCCCTAGGCAGAAGGGATGCTGTACACCCACATTGCTGCTGCCTGCAGACTTCCAAGCTCATTCAGAAACCTTGCCAAGAGAGGAATGCTTCCACCATGGCTCTCCCCTTTAGGGCCTCGGGACACATTATTTTGAATTATATCAGAAGAGGAGACTGTTGACCAATTAAAATGCAGCACTACTACTAACTTATTTCCAACCGAGTGAAAGCTATGTAGAATCAGTCTCCTTAGATATTACCATTTCTAGGTGTATGCTGAATACTTGCTTCCTCGGCCTGAATTTAGCCACCATCCTCATACAACACTCAAGCTCTATTGCTGTCTATGGAATTTTGCATAAACAAAGGATCTCATAAATAGTCACAGTGATTTGTTGGAATTTGTGTTTACAAAAGGTTTTTTCCTGCTTTGCAAACTCAGACTCAGATCTGCAGCATTGTAAAGCTGTTTGCCCTCAACAGATGTTCTGCCTCTTGCTGGCTGTGTTATTGGCTGCGCTCATTTGTCTCATTCTGCTATTCACTTCCATAACACAGCCTGGAAATGTTATTTCTCCTCTCCCCTGTACAACCCTCTCTACCAGTGACTTGTCCACTGCTTCACTCACTCCTGAAGCCACAGCTTCTGAGCTCTGTATCCTCCTCTGTATTGCAGTTATTTCTGCTTCCATGGCTCTTCACAGTTGGATACTAAAAGCAGTGATGACTAACGCCTTCATTTTTTCTCTTGACACCATCTCCACATGCTTAAGCTTTTCTGTCACAGTGGGAGACAGCACCACTAGAAAAATTCAGTCACCCAGCAAGGATGTCTTAGAGTAATATTGACCCTTCCCTCTCTTTTGTTTCTTTAGTATTTAAAGCAATCTCTATATGCTGCTGAAATGTGTTTAATCTTTATCAGCTTATCCATTATTGTAGTCAAATGCCTAGTCCTATCTCTAATCCAACCTGTTGTAATAGTATCCTCACTGATCATCACATCTGGGGCTTTAATTCAACAAATGTTTACTGAGAAATGAGGAGACATTTATTGGGAAATTGCTTCTGGATGTAGACTCCCTTTTTGTCCATATTCTCAAGCTTCTGGAGAAGTGAATTTTGTTTCACAGAGACAAGTAACTCCTTTCTTATTTTCCTCCAAAGGAGTATGCCATTGGACCCCTCTTCTTGGAGAGGTACCTTTGAGCATCAAAGATGAAAATAAGAGGATGAGCATATTATTTAAAGAGGGGGTTATCTGAGACAAGTCATAGATCTGTGACAAGTCAACAGTACCTGGGTGTCAGTGGACCCTAAGGTAGTTTGCCTGTGGTGAGTTGTGAAATTTGACAATGTGTTATAAATCAAGCATTTTCCCTGATTAATAAACTGTCTCTTGTATTCTGTGCCAAGCACTGTGTTCGAGGCTGTGGGAGATACAAAGATGTGGAGATGAGGTTTCTTTCTCTACTTATTTATTGTGAGTTCCCGCTTTGACTAGGATCTCCATCCCTCTCCAGCAGCCACCTGCACAGACAAGCCTATAGCAGCTGCAAGAAGGGGCAGAGAGTTAGGACGGTCAGTGTGACACCACAAGCCACCCACTAAAGATATCAACATCCAGTCTAATGTTCCGTGGGGTTCTGAACACCTTAGTGTCTCTCCATTGTCCTCACCCTCTACGAATCTAAGTAGTTCTCAAGCCTGGGTGCACATTAGAATTATTGGGAAACTTAAAAAATATGTATAAAATCTAAAATTGTTAACATGATAAGTATTATGTTTTGTATATTTAAGATAAGATATATGTAAGATAAAAAATGTAGTGAGCCCTCTACCTTCAGGAGGTGGAGCATAACTTTCCACTCCAATTGTGGGCTGCCCATTGTGTGACTTTCTTCCAAAGGGTACAATATGGAAAGCGGGGTAAGTATACAATGAAGAAACCTGCCAAACCTCAGCCAGGTGATCAAGGATCTCAACAGCAATAAGATATGTTGATAGCATGTGCCAGTGAAATGTGATAAAAATGGCACTTTACCCCTATGATCTTTCTCTCCAAAATCTATAACTCAAATCTAATCATGAGAAAGACATCAGAAAATTCCCAATTAAGGGACAGTCTAGAAAATACCTAACCAGCAATCTTCAAAACTGTCAAGGTCATCAAAAACAAGGAAAGTATGAGAAACTGTCACAATCAAGAGGAGCCTAAGGAGACATGACAACTAAATATAATGTGATATCCTGGGTGGGATCCTGATACAGAAAAAGAACACTAGGTAAAAATCGAGAAAATCTGAGTAAAACATGGATATTAGTCAATAATAATGTATCAATATTGGTTCATAATTATCCCAAGTATCCCATACTAACATAAGATGTTAATAATAGGGAATAATAATAAGCTGGATGTGGGGTATATAGGAACTCTCTGTACTATTTTTTCAATAATTCTATCAATCTAAAGCTGTTCTAAAAGAAAAAAGTTTATTAAATAAATAAATATGCTTGGCTCTCACCCAGGTTAATACAATCTATACCTTTGCACGTGGGGTCTGGGAAACTTTTATTACAAGCTCTCCAGGTGATTTTGATGCACAGTGAGGTTTAAAAACCACTGGTTCACCTGGTCCTGTCCCTGCAGTCAAGATTCTGATGTAAGCCTGCTGTCTTATTTCACCTGCTTTTGCCTTCCTCAGTTCTTAGAACTAGATTTATTGATGGGCCTCATTTCTTGGCCCAGGTCCAGCTTGTTTTCTGAGTCAAATCTGAGCAGGCCAAGATATCTAGCTTATAATGGGAGTGAGCTCAGGCTGGGGCTGGACATTTTTTTCCCTTACCCCGCATAGACTTGAGACAATGTTCAGTACTCCCTGGCTTCTCCCAGCCAGCAATGACCCAGTGTGTAGGAATGTGCTTTTATGTTAATTCTTCTCAGTGGTCTCTTTGGGGAAACTGTTCATATCAAGATTTCCTCTTGTGTAGAGGCCTCATGCCTCTTATGTGGAGACCTTACCTTTGCTAATTTTCTTTCTTAAAGACTTTGTCCCCTCTCCTTGGTCACTGATTAGACACTGATGGAGGTAGAAAGAGGCTCTAAATGACTCTACCTAAATCCTGTGTCATTGACTTTCAGTTTTCTGGAAGTTTTGCCTTTCATGCCTCATCTACCAGGTTAGACCTCCTGAGCCCTGTGCCATTAACTGCCCAACAGAGGCTCTGCAGCCTCTGGGTAAGGTTCTCCAGTCCATACCTAAATGTTAGAAATGATCCTAGCTCGACTTCATCTTGCTGGCCCTCTTTTACTCATCATGATACATTGAGACTTGAATCCACTGCCACTATGACAACAGCCCTTCTGCCAAGCCAAACTTCTCTTTCTCTTGACATTCAATTTGTACCTCTAATGGATCAGCTACCATGATATCCAAATACATCAGTCTGGGAGCAGCACTCTCACATCTACTGCTCTCCACTAAAACCTATTTCTTATCCCTCACTTACCCCATTCTGCTAGATTTCGTCTGTATATTCCCCTTGCTCTTTCTTTCTGCCATTGCCTGTGGAATTTTTCTAGTTCTTCTTCCTTGCCTCACCAATATCATCACCAGGCAAGTGAAGAAAATCTGAAATTTGAAAACAGACAAAACAAACAGAAAGAAAGAATTTAGAAGAAACAGACAGTATAGGAAGTAGAAGAAAACTTAAAAGAGAAATAAAAACCTATAATTATCATCCTAAAAGTGATAAGAGAAACTATTTCATCCATGAAACATAAACAAAATGGTATATTAAAATGTAAAATAAGAGAGTTCTTGGAAGTTAAAATTTGATACAGAAAATTTAAAACCCCATTAGAAAAGTTGTTTGTTTGGTTTTTGCTTGTGCTTTCACTTCTGGGTAGGGACTTGATAGGTACCCTTGACTTCTTGCCTCTTTGAAATGAACAAATTAGGCAGAATATTCTTTGGCTACTGCTATTGGGTGTGTGAGGCTACTCCAGAGTGCTTGACCAAGTACCTGGTTGGATTAATGAACCTAAGTCTACACTGCAGGGCCATTCATATATCTGTAGGATCACCTGAGTTGGGAGGGGGGTCTCAAGATCAAGATTTAGGTTGAGGATCAGAAAGTTCCCTTTTATCCTCAAGTCCAAATCAGATTAAAAAAAAAATTCCAACTTTTATTTTAAGTTCAGGAGTATATGTGCAGGATGTGCAGGTTCATTACATAGGTAAACGTGTGCCATGGTGGTTTGCTGCACAGAGCATCCCATCACTCAGGTATTAAACCCAGTATCCATCAGCTATTCTTCCCGATCCTCTCTCCTCCCACCCCCACCCTCTGACAGACCCCACTGTGTGTTTTTCCCCACTATGTGTCCATGTGTTTTCACCATTTAGCTCCAAATTATAAGTGAGAACACGTTGATATGATTTGGCTGTGTCCCCACCCAAATCTCATCTTCAGTTGTAGTTCCCATAATCCCCATGTGTTGTGGGAGGGAACTCCCTGGTAATTGAGAAGGTAATTGAATCATGGGGCAGTTTCCCCCATGCTGTTCTCATGATAGTAATTTTGCACGAGACCTGATGGTTTTAGAAGGGGCTTTCCCCTTCCCATGGCTCTCATTATTCTCTCTGTGGCCACCTTGTGAAGAAGGATGTGTTTGTTTCACCTTTCACCATGATTATAAGTTTCCTGAGGTCTCCCCAGCCCTGCAGAACTGTGAGTCAATTAACTCTTTCCTTTATAAATTACTCAACCTCAAGTATGGCCTTAGAGCAACGTGAGAATGGACTAATACACATATGGTATTTGGTTTTCTGTTCTTGTGTTAGTTTGTCAAGGATAATGGCCTCCAGCTTCATACATGTCCCTAGAGAGGACATGATCTCATTCATTTTTAAGGCTGCATAGTATTCCATGGTATATATCTACCACATTTTCTTTATCCAGTCTATCATTGATGGGCAATTAGGTTGATTCTATATCTTTGTTATTGTGAATAGTGCTGCAATGAACATGTGTGTGCATGTATCTTTATAATAGAATGATTTATATTCCTTTGAGTATATACCCAGTAATGGGATTGCTGGGTTGAATGGTATTTCTGCCTCTAAGTCGTTGAGGAATTGCCACACTGTCTTTCACAATGGTTGAACTAATTTACACTCCCACCAACAGTGTGAAAGCATTCTTTTTTCTCCATAACCTCACCAGCACCTGTTGCTTTTTTACTTTTAATAGTAGTCATTTTGATGGTGTGAGATGATATCTCATTGTGGTTTAGATTTGCATTTCTGTAATGATCAGTGATGTTGATCTTTTCTTCATATATTTGCTGGCTGCATGTATACCTTCTTTTGAGAAGTGTTTGTTCATGTCCTTTGCCTACTTTTTAATGAGGTTGTCAAATCAGATTCTTAAATACAGAGTTTAGCTATTAGCCCTGTATTGGGATATTTTGGGATCAACCATCAAGCTATTAATAAAGTCCTGTTAGGCCCCATCTGACTTCTGACCTTTGTGTGCATGCTTGAACAAGCAGAATCTCAGATGGGAGAGGAATGAATAGTAACTTAAACCTCTAACATTACCCCTTCCCCCAGTAACTAGAAGGAAATGTCAGAAAACTAAGGCATGTGTCAAACATGTATATTTAAGAAACTTTTAGTGACCTAAAATAAAATAAAAAATTAAAATAAATTCCCAATGCTATAACAGGACCTTCATGTGTCTCTATAGTCTACCTCCTCAGAGGGTTTATACAATATACCTCCCACTCATTGCTCTTATTAACCAAAACAATAACAACAAGAATAATTATTTTATGAAGTACTTACTTTGTGCCAGGCATTGTGCTAAGTACCTTATAAATATTATTTTACTCAAACTTCATAAAATATTCCAAAAGTCCAATATTCTTGTTATTCTCATTTCACAGATTCAAAACTGAAGCACAGCCCCTCCCCAACATGGTATAACATCACTCACAGAGAATTTCCCTAGACCCATGGTTTCCAAGATGAGAGGAGGAAATTGGAGGTGGACATTCTGTCTCCCCACCAGTCTGGGGATATTCACAGGAAGCCCACTCCAATCCTGTACCACAAGAACCCCTGGGAGTTGCAGGAGAATTGAACCACTAGAGGCAAATTGGGGACCAGAGAGGAGAACTGATCACAGTGACTGAAACACAGATCTTGGCAATTTATCTGAACTCTGGTTGGCAGGGTGCCACATTGAAGAGACAGACCAGCACCATAGCACTCCAGGGATCACAGTTCACTAGAGGGCCTAAATCCCTGGCCAGAGTTTCCATAAAGGTGCTCATACAGAGCCTATCACTGATCTGGAAGCAGTTAAAAGGTCAACATTAAGTTCTGATACCTGCTTAAGTCCTTCCAAAACTAGGAAACAATGGCAGGGCAGCAATATAGTTCTAGGGCAACATGTGCCTTCTGATGCTCACTATAAGTCTTCCCTAGACCAGGAAACAAAAGAAGGATAACCAGTTAGTTCCAATGTAGTGTTTAGTTCTCGTGCTCACTATAAGTTCTCTCCAGAATGGGAAGAATCACCAGGCCATCACTTACGTTCTGATGCTAATCAGTAAAGGTCTAACATCGCCAACGTACAACTGCATACACTAGAAGAGGTGGCTGTCTCTTCAAATGTGTAGGTATCAGTGTAAAGACACACAGATTGTGAAAACTCAGATAACTATAACACTATGAAGAGAAGCCAACAAAGTTCCAGCAATGGATCCAGAAGAATTGAAGATCTATGAATTGTCAGACAAAAACTTCAGATTGATCCTCTTGAAGAAATTCAGGGAATCATGAGAAAATACAGATAGAGAACTAAATGAAATTTGGAAAACAACCCAGGAACAAAATGAGATTTGTTAAAGTAATATAAATCAAATAGACATCTTAGAATTAAAAAAATAGAAATTTTAGAAATGCTGAATACAAAAACTCAACTGAAAACTTATTTGAAAGCTTCAACAGAAGACTTGATCAAACAGAGGAAAGTATAAGTGAGCTTGAAGACAGAATATATGAAATTACGCAATCAGAAGAGAAAAAAAAAAAAAAGGAGTAAAAAAGAATGGAGAAGGCCTATGAGAATTATGGAGCACCATCAAGTAAACTAACCTCCATATAATAGAAATTCCTAAAGAAGATGGGAGAGAAAAAGACCTAGAAAGCATATTTGAGGAAACAATGGCTGAAAATGGACAAAGATGACAACATCCAGATACAGAAATCTCAAAGGTCACCAATTAAATTCAGCCCAAAGAGAAAATTTCCAAAGTGCATTATACTCAAATTAGCAATAATCAAAGACAATAAAAGAATACTCAAAGCAACAAGAGAATAAAATACATATCACATTCAATGAAGCCGCAGTATGGCTTTTAGAGGACATCTCAGCAGAAACTTTGAAGGCCATGAGAAAGCAGGATGCTATTTTCAAAGAACTGAAAGAAAAAAACTGACAAAAAACAATACCATTCCCAGCAAAGCGTTTCTTCAAACAGGAAAAAGAGATGAAGATGTTCCCAAACAAACAAAAGCTGGATAATTCGTCAACACCAGATCTGTCTTATAAGGAATGTTAAAGGAGGCTCTTCAATCTGAAAAAAAAAAAAATGGACATGCCTGTCTAACAAAAAAAATAAAAGGTGGTATTAAACTCACTAGTAAAGGAAAGAAAACAAGTTAACAATATGCTAATACTGTATTTGGAGTAAATAAACCACATGTATCTTAAGTATGAAAACTAAAAGAAAAAAACTGTAAAATCAACTACAACAGTTAGTTAAGAGATAGACAATATAAAAAGACGTAAACTGAAACATCCATAACTCAAACTGTGTGTCTGTGGCAGGGGGATGATGTTAGAGTGTAGAGGTTGCTTTTGTTACCTTTATTTTCCTTGTCATCAAAGTTAAGTCATTATCAGTTTAAAATAACCTGTTTTAACTATAGGATAGTTTTTAAGCCTCATGGTAACCGCAAACAAAATCCTGTAATAGATGCACTATAAACAAAGAGTACAGCATCAAAACATACTGCTAGAGAAAAACACTTAAGAACAGGAAAACAGAAAGACAGAAATGGAGAAATGATTTCAAAAAAAAAA
>NW_016821902.1:0-4502 GCF_001698545.2 Rhinopithecus bieti | reverse complement strand
AAAAAAAAAAAAAAAAAAAAAAAAAAGAAAGAAAGAAAATAACTATCCAAATGGCAGTAGTAAATCCTTATCTATCAATATCATTGAATGTAAATGGATGAAATTCTTCAATTAGAATAGAGTGGTTGAGTGAATTTTAAAAAACAAGAACCAAATACATACTGTCTACAAGAAACTGACTTCACCTATAAAGACATGTACAGAAAGGGAAGGGATAGAAAAAGTGAAGGACGAAAAAGATATTGCGATCAAATAGATACAAAAATAGAGCAAGAATAGATCTTTTACTAGTAACTCTTTTTTTAAAAAATAGAGTTTAAATCAAGAATGGCAAAAAAGGACAAAGAAGGCCATTATATAATGATAACAGGATTAATATAGCAAGAGATATACAATTTTACATATATATACACTCAACCCTGAAGCAGCCAAATATATAAAATAAATATTAATAGACCTAAAAAGAGAGATTAGCTACAATACAGTAACAGTAGGGGATATCACCACCTCACTTTCAGTGACGGACAGATCATCTAGAAAGACAACCAAGAAATAAATTCAGAGTTAGACTGCACTCTAGACCAAATGGACCTAATAGATATTTATAGGACATTCCATTCAGCAGCTACAAAATATATATTTTCCTCAACAGTATATGAAACATTTTTGAGGATAAACCATATGTTAGGTCACAAGACAAGTCTTAATGAATTTTTTAAAATTGATATCATGTCAAATATCTTTTCTGACCACAATGAAATAAAATTAGAAATCAGTAACAGAAGGAACATTGGAAACTAAAACTGCATGCAAATTAAAAAAAAAATGCTCCTGAACCATAAATGGGTCAATAAAGAAATTTAAAAGGAAATTTAAAATTCCTTGAGAAAATGAAAATAGAAACAGAATATAGCAAAATCTATAGGATATAGCAAAAGCAGTTCTAAGAGGTGAATTTATAGCAATAACTGCCTAAATCCAAAAAATAGAAAGACTTCAAATAAACAACCTAATGATGCATCTCAAGGAACTAAAAGAGCAAGAATAAACCAAACCAGAAATTAGTAGATGAAAATAAATAATAAAAATCAGAGCAGAAATAAATGAAATTTAGGCTAAGATTAATGAAATGATAGTTGGTTATTCAAAATAAGAAGTTGACAAACCTTTAACTAAACTAAGAAAAGGAGAGAAGACCAAAATAAATGAAAGCAGAGACAAAAAGGAGACGTTACAACTGATACCACAGAAATACAAATGATCATTAAAATGTATTACCAACAAGGATATTCCAACAAATTGGAAAACAGAGAAGAAATGAATAAATTTCTAAACATATACAACCTACCAAGATTGAATCATGAAGAAATAGAATATCAGAACAGACCAATAACAAATAATGAGATCAAAGCAGTAGTAAAATGTCTCCCATCAAGGAAAATCCCAGGACCTGATGACTTCACTGCTGAGTCTTACCAAGCATTTAAAGAAAAATACCAATTGTACTCAAACTATTTCAAAAATGAAGAAGAGGAAGAAGAAGAAGATGAGGAAGAAATGCTTTCAAACTCATTCTAGGAGGCTAACGTTACACTGATATCAAAATTAGACAAGGACACAACAACGGCAACAACAAGAACTACAAGGCAATATCCCTAATGAATGTAGGCACAAAAATCCTCAAAAAAAGCTAGCAAACAGAATTAAACAACACATTTAAAAGATTATTGTACTTGGCCATAAAAAGTAATGAAATAATGTATTTTGCAGCAACTTTGATGGAACTGGAGACCATTGTTCAAATGGAAAACCAAATACTGTATGTTCTCACTTACCAGTGGGAGCTAAACTATGGGTATGCAAAGGCATACAGAGTAGTTTAATGGACACTGGAGACTCAGAAGCAGGAGAATTGGAGGTAGGTGAGGGACAAAAAGTCACCTGTTAGGTCAATGTACATTATTTGGGTGACAGGTACACTAAAAGCCCAGACTTCATCACTATACAACTCATCCATGTAATTAAAAAACACCATACATTTAAAGCTATTGAAATTGTTTAAAAAAAGATCATTGATCATGATTATGTGAGATTAATCCCAGTGTTGCAAGGATGGCTCAACATGTGCAAATCAATAAATGTGGTACATCATATTAACAAAATCAAGAACAAAACCATATCATTTCAATAGAAGTTCAAAAGCATTCAATAAAAGTTATCATACCTTCATGCTAAAAACTCTTAACAAATTGAGTATAGAAGGAACATACCTCAAAACAATAAAGGCCATATATGACAATCTGACAAATAACATCATAGTAAGCAGAGAAAAAAATAAAAGCCTTTAGTGTAAGATCTGGACTAAGACAAAGATGCACACTTTAACTGCTTTTATTCAACATAGTAATGGAATTTCTAGCCAGAGCAATTAGGCAAGAGAAAGAAATAAAGGGCATCCAAACTGGAAAGAAAGAAGTCAAATCATCCTTATTCACAGATGAAATGATCCTATATTTAGAAAAAACTAAAGAATCCACAAAAAAGAACTGATAAATTCAGTAAAGTTGCAGGATACAAATCAATATACAAAATCGGTTGCATTTTGTACACCATCAGTGAGCATTCTGAAAAGAAATCAAGAAAGAAATTTCACTTACAATAGCTACAAAAATACCTAGGATAAATTTACCCAAAGAGGTAAAAGATTCCTACAATGAAAACTATAAAACTCTGATGAAAGAAATTGAAAAAGGACACCAAAAAATTTAGATATCCCGTGTTCATGGACTGAAGAGTTAATATTATGAAAATATCCATACTATCCTAAGTGATCTACAGATTAAATGCAATTCATATCACAATATCAATTACATTCTTAACAGCACAGAAGAAAATACAATGCTACAGTTTGTAAGGAATCACACACACACACACACAAAACCTAAATAGGCAAAGCAATCCTGAGCTAAAAGAACAAAGCTGAAGGCATTACACTACCAGACTTCAAAATATTCTACAAAGCTGTAGTAACCAAAATAAGATGGTACTAGCATAAAAAACACACATGTAGACCAATGGAACAGAATAGAAAACCCAGAAACAATTCCATGCATTTATAGTTTTTCAGCAAAAGCATTAAGAACATTCATTGGGGAAAAGACAGTCTCTTCAATAAATTGTGCTAGGAAAACTGGATATCCATATACAGAAAATAAAACTAGGCCCCATCTCTCACCACATAAAAAAATCAAATCAAAATGGATTAAAATTAGATTTAAGACTTAAAACTATAAAACTACTTGAGAAAAAACATTGAGGAAATTATCCAGGGCATTGGCCTAGGTGAATATTTTTTGGTTAAGACCTCAAAAGCACAAATAGCAAAAGCAAAAATAGATAAATGGGATTGCATCAAGCTAAAAAGCATCTGCACAGCAAAGGAAACAGTAAACAAAGTGAAGAAACAACCCATAAAATGGCAGGAAATATTTGCAAACTATTCATCTGGCAAAGGATTAATAACCAGAATGTAAAAGAAACTCAAATAATTCAATAGCCAAAAAGCAAACAAACAATCCAATTTGAAAATGGACAGTAATCTGAATAGACATTTAACCAAAGAAGATATACAAATGGCCAACAGGTATATGGAAAATATGCTCAGTATCACTAATCATCAGGAAAATGCAAATCAAAATCCCAATAGGATAAAATCTCACCCCAGGCAAAATGGCTATTGTCAAAAAGACAAATATATATATAACAAATGCTATTGAAGATGCAGGGAAAGGGAAATGCCAGTACACTGTTGGTGGGAATATAGATTACTACAGCTATATTCCATGTTCTTATGAGAACACTCCTCTTAGCTATTAAGCCACTTTGTCTTGACATACCAAAAGCCTGAAATGTCTGCAAGTTTATATCTTCCAGTATAGAGGTTCCTTTAAAACTAAAAATTGATCTACCATATGATTCAGCAATCCCTGCTGGGTATATATCCTAAAGAAAGGAAATCAGTATATCAAAGACATATCTGCACTCCCATGTTTATTGTAGCACTAGTTACAATAGCCAAGACATGGAAGCAACCTGAGTGTCCATCAGTGAATGAATGGACAAAAAAAAAAAAATGTGGTATATATACACAAGAGAATATTATTCAGTCGCAAAAAAGAATGAAATACTGTCATTTTCAGCAACATGGATGAAACTGGAGGACATTGTGTTACGTGAGATAAACCAGGCACAGAAAGACAAATATCAAACGTTCTCACTCATAAGTGGGAGCTAAAAAAGTTGATCTCATGGAAGTAGAGATTAGAATGGTGGTTACCAGAGGCTGGAAAGGGTAGGAGGGAGGAGAAATAAAGAAAGGTGGTTTAATGAGTACAAAAATGCAGTTAGATAGAAAGAACAAGTTCTAGTACTGTAGCACTGTAGGGTGATAATGGTTAACAATAATTTATTGTATATTTCTTTTTTTTGTTATTATACTTTAA
>NW_016821901.1:4674-7711 GCF_001698545.2 Rhinopithecus bieti | reverse complement strand
AATCATCTAAAACTCGACACTTTTCACCCCTTCAACTGCTACAGCTTTGCTCCAAGCCGGTATCTGTCACCTGTATTATGGCAATAGCCTCTAATTAGTCTCTGTTTTGGCCACCACCACACTGTGATGTATTCTCAGTGTGGCAGCCATACTGATTCTTCTAAAATGTTTTGTCATACCTCTCCACTGCTCAAAACTTTCCAATGCTTTTTATTCCACTCAATGTAAAATTAAGAGTCCTAATAGAAAGTTAAAAGGTATTACTTCAGAACTCTCTCTGTTCAGCTCCTACTATATTCTCCCTTCTCTCTTATATATTTGAAAACACAAGGTATCATTCAAGGGCAGTGTCCACAATGAAGGGAGGCAAAAAGAATACTACATGGACATGAGATGATGATGGAAATATTTAAAGGAGATAATATTAGGCCCTCTGGTCACTGAGCATATGGATAGATAGAATTATAAGATTGAGAGTGTAAGCAAGGAAAACAAACAAACAAAAAAACAATGTGTTTCTGTATCACTTGTTATTTGGAACTCTGGAGGAAGACATTATTACAGTGTGTTACATGCCAACATGAGATAGCACACTGGAGTACAATTGAATATATTTTATGTTCTGGTAAATAGAGTATTTAAGATGATTTATTTCTCTGTTTCACATTGTCCCAATGGGCCATGGAGGAGAACCAGAAATTTCTGCATGCCCTACCTAATGGAAAGGTGTGAGAGTGTTGAGAGAACTGATGTCCAAAATAGGCCTGGGATTATGACAAGGAAGGTTCAAAGTCTGTGATTCTTATGAATACAGGCCCCCGCACATTCCAGAAATGTCAGCAGCCAAAGTTAGCATATGTCCAAAATCTAGGACAATCTCAGTTGCAATAAAGCAGTTAAGGTAGGGACCAAGGGTGGCACCACAGACTAATTGTGATAAGATACTCTAGCAGATACTGATAATGCTCCAGAGGACAGTACATAAATAAGACATCACTCTCAATGTTTTGCAATTTTTCCTGCACCCAGGCACAAGCAGAAACAAGAATATAGGAGTACAACACTGATAAATGCTTGTACTGTATAGGATTTTAATGTATAGAATTTTTTATTTATTCACTGAAACTCAAAGTACAGAAATATTACTTCTTGTATTTTCATGATGTCATAGATGACCCATGAAAAAATGGAAAAGTAGACAGAAGAAGAAGTTTGCCTTTTAAAATAACATCATTTTTCTGTATTACTTGAACCTCTTTCAGTACTCAGGACTTCACAGGCAAAGGCGCAACACATCTGGTTAATAAAGAAAAATAGTATTTCTTTTTAAGGAAATGAGTATGTTAGACCTCCAGAGAACATCTGAATTTTAAAATGAGGGACATTTGTAGAGTATGATATTTTATCTAAAAGAAGTTGGTAGGGGATTTTAGTATTTCATTAGACAAGTCATATCTATTTAGCAAAGGAGCTCTGTATTGACACAATTCTCATCAAACTTTATAAGGCTAACTCCCTTGCCTATTCTGCCTATGCAAAAATTCTGTCCAGAAAGGCAGGATAATATATTTGCTACTTATCTTCAAAGGAAACAGAAGACCCGCTAGGCTTGGAATTGAAGAATATTTAAGGAAAAGACTATTCTGCAAATTATGGCAAGATTAAGAGAACCAATGAGGCAGATTGAGGCATCTGGTAACTAGCAACAGAAAGAAGTCCTTGTAACCATTAGCTCTCAAGGGACAAAAAGGAAGAAATGGTGACATTGAGAAATTGTTAGAGTTAAAGCCATACAAAGGAGCCTGCCAAACAGGAGCTATATTTACTCATTTATTTTTGTTCCACGCACCTCTTTGTCAGTAAAAATATATATATATATATGGATCCCTTCACAGAATACTAATTTTAAAAGCCAAAATAAAATACGTAGGATTAAGAAGCAAAGGAAAGTAATCTCACAGTTGATAGACAAGTATTTCTTAACATAAGAGAGTAATCTCAGAGTTGAGTGAAAGGTATTCCAGAATCACAGAGACTTGCTTTTTTCAAGCAGTAATTACATTAGTTTGTTGGATAATACCCTCTAAATATAATCAAATGCAAATTTTGTAAGTTTAGTTAGTCTTTGATATTTGCACAGAGAGATTAATTTGGGGGAATTATTTTCTTAAGTGTTGTGATTAGAAAATTAGTTGTGAAATATATCCAATTTACTTTTATCATTTATTAAGATCATTTTTCATTTTTATCAAAACGGTGAATGAGTTAAAATAGATAAAACTATAACTGTGTGATCTCTGCATTCCCAGGTTAATCTTAATTGATCATGATGTAATTTTTATGCATATATTACAGGAGGCAATGCAGTTACATATTATCAAAAATGTATGTGTCAGTGTCTATCAGTGAGGTGAACTGGTTTTCCTTTTTTCTCTTAGCTGTTTTTGTCAGATATTGTTTACAATGTTACGATGATTTAGTAATAATGAAAATAAACAAAGTAGCACACTACCAGTGTGCTAAGCATATTTCACTTATTCTTGAATCTTGAAAAATGTGCATAATTTTTTCTTTGTTCTCTATACTTAGGAATAGCTAAATAGCAACAAAATTCTCCGTTCTTAAACATACTGCAAAAAACTGCCTGCAAAATTTTCTGGGCCAGAAAATTTTCATAGTATAACCCTTTGAAAATGTGCTCAATATTGTATATAATACTCATCTGATTAGCTTTTCTGTTGCTTCTTCAGTCAATTTATTGGTGATTATAATTTTCTTACAAATTAATCATTTTACTCAAACTTGCATAAATTCAGTTCAAAGACTAATTAATTTTACTTTGATTTGCTTTGTTGATTGTTTTTCTGTTACTCTTTGTTTTTTCATTGTAATTGTGGGCTTTTCTCTTAATAAATTTTATTTTACAATTATTCTCATTTAGAATAATTTATTGTCTACTGGTTTACTTTTTCTAATACTTTACTATAATATGCATATTTCTTCAATTTTACTTAGTTTTTTTTTTTTTTTTTTTTTT
>NW_016821901.1:0-3066 GCF_001698545.2 Rhinopithecus bieti | reverse complement strand
AGGTGACTTCAAAGGAGGAACACAAAAGCCTTCAAACTGCTGTAGCAATCAATTTCACTAACATGGCCTAGCCAGGTTAAAAATAATAATAATAATAATAATAATAATAATAATAACAACAACAAAGTAAGCAACAACAGAAACAAAGGCAGAAAAAAAAAAACTTAGTACCCCAAAGTGTCGTAATATATGACCTATAGCGTTATCAAAAAATTACAAGATATGCAAATAAATAGGAATGTGTGAATGATACACAGAAAAAAGGAAACAATGAGAAAAGTATGTAAAAATGAGGAGCTATCAGATATAACAGAAAAAGACCTAAAGGAGCCATGACAAATATGTTCAAATAACTATTATGGAGATCACTATTAACAACTGAACATCAAATGTAGAAGATATAGAAAAGTAACCATAAACCAACTCAGAAGCAAGCAGAAAACAAGAAATAAGCAAAATTAGAGCTGAAATGAATACAATTGACACAAAAGTACAGAAATTTTTTATAAAATTAGGTTTGTTTTGAAAGAATAAATAAGATTGATAGACCACTAGCTAGAATAATAAAGAAAAAAAGATAAGATCCAAGAAAACACAACCAAAAATGACAAAGAGGACATTATCACAACACTCACAGAAATACAAAAATCCTCAGAGACTATTACAAACACCTCTATGGACACGAACACAAACTAGAAAACCTAGAAAAAATGAATAAATTCTGAGAAGCATATAAGCTCTCAAAATTGAACTAGGAAGAAATTCAAATGCTGAACAGACCAATAACTAGTTCCAAAATTGAATCAGTAATAAAAAGCCTATCAACCAGAAAAAGCCCAAAACCAGATTAATTAAAACCTGAATTCTACAAGATGTATAAAGAAGAGCTGGTACCATGCTAACTGTAACTGTTCCAAAAACTTTATTCTGATAACAAAACCTGGCAGAGACACAATGACAACAGCAACAACAAAATTACTGCCAAAATGCAAAAAAAAAAACGGGGAGAAACAAAAAAAAAACAGCAAAAAAAAAAATTACTGCCAAAATGAAAAAAAAAAAAAAAAAAAAGGAAAGAAGAAGAAAGAAAGAAAAGAAAGAAAGGAAGGAAGGAAGGAAAGAAAGAAAGAAAGGAAAGAAAGAGAAAGAAAGAGAAAAGAAAGAAAGAAAGAAAGAAAGAAAGAAAGAAAGAAAGAAAGAAAGAAAGAAAGAAAGAAAGAAAGAAAGAAAGAAAGAAAGACCTAGCAAAATGAATCCAGCAGCACATCAAAAAGCTAATCCATGATCAAGTCGACTTTATCCCTGGGAGGCAAGGTTGGTTCAACACATGCAAATCAATAAATGTGATCCATTACATAAACAGAACTTTAAAAAAAGTGATCATCTCAATAGATGCAGAAAAGACTTTCAGCAAAATTCAGCATTCCTTCATGTTTAAAACTCTAACCAAATTAGGCATTGAGGAAACATACTTCAAAATAATAAGAGCCATCTATGACAAACACATGGCCAACATCTTAGGGAAAAGGCAAAAACTGGAAACATTGCCCTTGGGAAATGGAACAAGACAAGGATGCCCACTCTCCACAATTCTATTGAACATAGTACTGAATGTCCTAGTCAGAGCAATCAAGCAAAGGAAAGAAATGAAAGGCAACCAAATAGGAAGACAGGAAGTCAAACTACCTCTCTTTGTAGATCATATGATGTTATACCTAGAAGACCTCAGGGTCTCTGCCCCATAGTTCCTAGATCTGATAAACAGCTTCAGAAAAGTTTCAGGATACAAAATTGTTACTGGTACTGGGTCTTGACTACACACTGCTTGGTCCTTGGCGTTTTAAACAAAGAATTGAACAAAACGTACAAAGTAGCAGAGAAATGAAATGCAAGAACGAAGCAGCGAAAGCAGGAATTTATTAAAGAGAGAAAGCACTCTGCAGGGAGGGAGTGGGTCCCAGCAAGCGGTCCCACGGCCCAGTTACAGAAGTTTCTGGGCTTTAAGAACTCTGTTTGAGTTTCTTGGGCTACCCCTTATCTGGATGAAGGATTTGGTCTGTGGCTAATTAAAGGCTGCGGTGAATTGGTGCCCAATGCAGATAAAGGGATGGTCCCTGCTTGGCCTGTGGTTAATCCAAGGAACTCTCCCTTTCCATCTGAGATGGTGGAAGGGGGAGGGAGGCTTGCTGGGAGAGTAGCCTTTGATCCTTTATTACTCCCTGTGGGAGATGGGGTTTTTCCCTTTGGTTTAGCTTTAGGAATTTTGTGTTAATTGGCCTTAGGTTCCCTGCCCCAGACCCAGGTGTTTTCCTTTTGATCCAGCTTTGAAAAGTCAGAGTGAATTGCCCTTAGATTCCTTGCCCCAGAGTTTGGTGTTTTCTGTGACTCAGCGCGAATTGACCTTAGGTTACCTGTCTCCAAGCCCTATTCTCCTGCCTCAAAATCAATCTACAAAAATAAGTACCATTTTATACACCAGCAAAATCCAAGCTGAGTGTCAAATAAAGAACACAAACCTTAAAAAAATAGCTGCAAAAAGAATAAAATATGAATACCTAGGAATACAGCTAACCAGGGAGGTGAAAGACCTCTTCAAGGAGAACTACCGAACAGCGCTCAAAAAATCAGGGCACGGTGTCTCACGCCTGTAATCCCAGCACTTTGCAAGTCCGAGGCAGAAATATCGCTTAAACCCAGGAGTTTGAGATCGTCCTGGGCAACAGGGCGAAATCCCGTCTCTACAAAAAATACAATTAGCCCGGCAGGCGTGGTGGCACACAACTGTGGTCCCAGCTACTCAGCAAGCTAAGATGGATGGATCCCTTGAGTCAGGGAGGTGGAAGTTGCAGTGAGCTGAGATCGCAGCACTGCACTGCAGCCTCAATAACAGATTAAAACCCTGTCTCAAAAAAAAAAAAAAAAGAAGATGAAAAAAGAAGGAAAAAAAGAAAGACAGAAGGGGGGAAGGAAGGAAGGAAGGAAGGAAGGAAGGAAGGAAGGAAAAAAGAGAGAAAGAAAGAAAGCAGGAAGGCAGGAGGGAAAGAAAGAAAGAAATCAGAGATGACA
>NW_016821900.1:11688-14196 GCF_001698545.2 Rhinopithecus bieti | reverse complement strand
ACATGTGTATATGTACGTACACACATATCTACGTGTATATGTAGATACATCTACATACATATATATGTGTATATATACATACACCTCTATGAAGTTCTCTTTTATGCTTTCACAGTACCTGAAACCTTATTTACTGTCAAGGTATATTTAATAATATACAGTTACAACAGCATTAATACTGTGTTCGTGTGTTTTAATTTTGTTTGGATATGTTTTGTGTGTCCTCTCAAATTACATCTAGAAATTATAACTAAAAGTGTAATTTAATGGTATTGTGGTTTTATTATGGCATATATTTACTGTCTTTAAAATGGTTAACTCTAGAATGACTCGTTAGGTCTGATTGACACCTTTAGTATGACAATCCTATTTTATTTATTTCTACTCAGCCAGCTTTCAAGTATTCACTGATTATTTGGAATTGAAATAGTCCAGTGCTCCAGAGTTAGGAGGAGACTGCAGTATTTAATTCAAGCATAATGTTTAGGTAATATTATTTTAATAATTAGAGTTTCCATCCCAAGAACTCTTTTTTTGAGCAAGTTCTTTCTTCTTTGAGATGGTTTATATGAGCTTGTATTTTCTAAGTTACAACAAATGATTGCAGAGGTAGTTTTCTTTCCTAAATGACCTTTAATCTGTGCAAGATTTTGATAAAGCCGTAAGTGATATTTTTTCCTTTTTTCAGTCATGAATTTTTTCAGTAACCTTGGATTATAGTCAATTCTTTATATACTGCTGAGATTTTAGCTTGATTATTGAGTTTTCTGTTCTAAAATTACTATATCACATAGAATTTAATTGTCATCCTGATTTTCTACTTTCCTAATAAACTTATATGCACATTTGATGGTGTACCATGGACAGAAGTTGTTGTCAGTGATTGTAGATGGATGTGAAGGGCCCTTCAAGAGTAATGGTATTAAATACACTTAACCTTTGCTCATGCATGTTAGGAAGGAAAGTGGAGACTAGCCTTTTCTCTCTCTCTTTCTGCCCAGGATGCCTTTGTTTTTTAAATTGGCATCATCGCACATGCCAATGCACTAAGGTGGCAGCTCTGGTGTGAACTTGGCCCCTGCCTTCTTTAACCGAAGGATAGGGTGATAGTCAGATAGTTAGAGAAGTGGATGATTTGAACAAGTTCAGAGCAGGGAGGAAGGGCTGTGTTGGGGACTTCCAGCTTGGTCTCCTCATGCATGAAGCCGCTAGTTCCCTCTCTCTCCCACCCCTTCTTCCCCTCACTTTCTTCCTTTCCTCAGTTCTCCTTCCCCTCTTTGCAGAGCTCTTGGCACCAGTCAAGCTGCCCCTCTCTCAGGGCCCTCTGCAGTGACTGATGCCCATGGCTCCCTTCTCCTATACCCAACGACCCTGGCTTACCCATGCCTCTGATGAGAATTCAAAGGGAGCTGTGTCTATATGATGTACAGGGATTTACACTGTGACTTTTCCTTTACTCAGTTCCTCAAAATTGTATACATTTATGGCATAGGATGTCAGTCCTTAAAAGTTTTATTATCAAAACAGTAGGTGGCAAGTAATTATCATAAATGCACCAGGTTCTACAGAAGCCATGTTGAAGGAGAAAGCAGGATAGAGTCCACCATGACCACTGATTGTTGGGCAGATTCTTTCTAAGAAACAGATTCATTCCATTGTATCTGTTCTCTGTTATCCCATACCAGCTTATGATTAGAGTCTTGAGCTCATAATATGGTCCTCTAAGGGGTAGTTGGTGGTCAGTGTTTCAGCTTGGCCATAGCATTTGGTTCTTTCTTTAAGTGTTGTGTTGTAATGCTTGGATTATAAAAGCCTTAACATGGTCTCATTTGATCAGTTCCCTGCCAACTCTTGTATCCTCATTTCACTAAGCTTTGTTACACTCACTAGACTGCTAGCAATGGAGAAAACCTGTGGTTACTGTATATGCCATATACAACTTGCTATTTATTATTCTCTTCCCTGTTTAGAAGGCCATGGCTCCCCTTATCTACCTGGAGAACTCTTCCTGTCCTCTAAGACTGAGCTCACTGGCAATATCCTATAGGCTGCTTTCCCTAAGCCTCACCATCTTTCTTCCTCCCTTTCTACTTCTCTCCTACCTCCTTTTTTCACTCTCTCCCCAACTCACCTGCTTTCCTTTTGCCCATCCCACATCCTTTTCCCCTTCTTGTCATTTTCCATGTCAAGAAATTTTCAGATATATAGGAATATGATGGAGAATGCTGACAAGTTCTTTGAGTAGTCAAATTAAGATGTAATGGTTGAATTGTATAATGACAATCACATAAACTACATATATAAAGCTTCTAGCTTAGTAAACTCTAAATGTGTTTTTTTTAAACTAAAGAATGAAGGGGCCAGGCATGGTGGCTCATGCCTGTAATCCCAACATTTTAGGAGGCTGAGGAATGAGGATTGCTTTGAGTCCAGGAGTTCGAGACCAGTCTGGGCAACATAGAGAGACTTTGTCTCTACAAAAAATAAAATAATAATAATAATAATAAT
>NW_016821900.1:6197-7543 GCF_001698545.2 Rhinopithecus bieti | reverse complement strand
GACTATGGATTCTTTTGTAACTGTTTTACCCATAGCCCTACTTATTGTTCGTTTTTGTTTAAAAAAATGATAGTAAAACATTAAAAGAAGTTGTTTACCAAAGATTTTAAAATGGAAAAGTAAGTAAAATGAGACATAGGAAATCAAGCTAAATACCAAAGACAACTAGAAACAATCTGAAAGTTCTAGATTTGATAAAAACAGTGAATACTATGTCCACTTTATATTCTTGTAGGTATAAGCTGCTACTCACATGTATTTTCAGGTTAACCATGTCATTTTGCTTATCTATTTATATGGAATATCAATCATTTACTTTTCCCACCTGAGTAATCTGTTAGTATAACCTTGCCAATTAAATAGAAACTAACTAGAACAATAGTAATTTACTGCTAGGTCTTGCTAGAACTAGTTGTTTGAGTGGATTGTACAAACACTTGCTTTCTCTCATGATAACCTCCTCTTTTCCCTAAATCTCAAACTAAATTTGAATAATTGGTGACATGAATGTTCTTCTTGAAGTTTGACATGGATTATGAATGTAATAATTAGTTGGCGAAATCAGGCTCTTTGTCAACATATTGAAAAATATTGTGCCAGCAGATCCAATGAAAAGCTTTACTTCTTTGTTTTACTTTTGTTTTTATGGGTGTTCTGTGGTTGTGAGGGAACTAAAAAGACCTTTGTATTTTTTAAAGTTGGCCTGTACATTATAACTATAAAATGCATTGTAAGTTCTATCACTGTTTTCATGCATCCTCTGTGAATCATGAAATATTTTGTCCCTAATGTGCATTCAAATATTAGCTGCTTAGCTGGAGGTGTTAATAGGTATTTGTGTAAAGACATCACTTGTCTTCAAGAATATATGTTATATACGGAAAAGTGATACCAATATTTTATGTCAAAATAGAAACTTCCTTACAATTATAAGATTGAAAAAATCATTACAGATCTTGGCATCATCTTTAGTAAATTGGGTGAATAAGATGATGATTTAAATATAATGATGGGTGCTGGCAGTGAACACACATCAGTTTGTGTATGAGCCAAGTAGTGTTCTAAGTGCTTTAAAGACTGTGCATTGTTTCTTTTAATCCTCATGGGAATCCTAAAAATTTGGTACTATTGTTATCTCTGTTTTACAGGTAAGGGAACTAAGGCACATGAGTTTAGATAACTTGCCTAAATTGTAGAGCTAGTGTAGGTACAGGATTTAAACTCAGGCAGTCTGGCTTAAGAATTAATTAAACTTGCAAAATTCAACAATTGATATTCCTGGTAAAACTAACAAGACTTAAGACTATGAAAATTATTATATACAACAAAGCTTTTTTTTTTTTTTT
>NW_016821900.1:0-1311 GCF_001698545.2 Rhinopithecus bieti | reverse complement strand
ATATATATATATATTAGAAAACATTAACAATTGTAAAAGTAAAGATTCCACTTTCAGAAAAATATTATCATTAGCACTCTGCTTTTGTGCTGCTCTCAGTGAAGTACTTTAGAGTCAATATTCTGTCTTCCTCAGATCTCATTATGATTCATTTAATTTCTTGCAAAAAAACATACATAGTTGTAATGTTTGAGCCTAAATGCAAAATAAATATTTGTTTTGTGAATTCCTAGAGATCTCTCATGATATCATAGCCCTGGGTACTGACATTTATGAGGTAGTTTATTGGTTTTCATTTCATCTTAAAGATGCTATCTGAACAGTGCAATGTGATTGTATTTATCTGTTTTGCTTTATTGGAGTAGAGATTTCTGGAAGTGTGAACATTCTTACCCATAGAGATCAAAGAATAGCAGAGGGGTAGAGGTCAGTTAGTTGATTTTTTTGTCTCAATAATAGTTATAACCTTCTCAAAAATTTAATTGGAGCCTGGTAGTTATAGGATACATACATATATACATCCAACTTGGATATTACTCTTTTCTTCTGCCTAGATGATGCCCTCCTTAAGGTCAGAGCCATGTTGTGTCCCCATTAACATAGACTCTGGCTCATGTCAGTGCCTCATATACAGTGCATATTACATGTTTGTTGTGGTTAATGGTTAAGTATTATTCCTTTGGGGGTACTTCAGGAATTTAGAGCTTGTCATTGTGCCTGCTTGCTTACCTTCTGGTTGATGTCTTTCCCCTTGGTAACACAGCATTCATATCTTCACCCTTCTTCTGGCCATGTGCTCACCCAGGGAATGAACTCTCCACAATAGGATAAATAATGATTAACCTAAGATAATCATGATGATTCCACCCCAGTTTCCAAGGATTTCATTAGGCATGGGTTTTTGAAGCAATTCTAGCCAAAGGGACATTAAGGGAAGTCTGGTAAGTTTCTGGGGAAAAAAAATGTGTGTGTGTGTGTGTGTGTGTACATATATATATACACACATATATGTGTGTGTATATATATATTCCTTGCTCATATATATTATATATACACGTTCTATCTATCTCTTAAGAGCATGTAACTATACACACACACACTATCTCTTAAGTGTGTGTGTGTGTGTGTGTGTGTGTGTGTGTATATTCACTCTAAACAAGAGATAAGTAGAATGGCTTTTTGAACCAGTTGAACCAACCCTAGTAATATGTTTCAGTTCCCTTTAGCCTGCATGTAAAAGGAATATATAAACATATATATATTCCTTGAATATATATATCCTTGAATATATATAATAATATATAAATTATA
>NW_016821899.1:4448-7154 GCF_001698545.2 Rhinopithecus bieti | reverse complement strand
TAATAATAATAATAAAGCTATTGGAAATAAAACCATTGTGGTTGAAATTTATCTCATGATGTATTGTTAAATTATTTATTGATTTATTTATTCAACCTACTGCCTGTGACAGCTTGAAACATACCACAGACACAAACACAATTGATGTGTAATTGTAGAAGGTGTAATTTTTTATTAATCTTTATTTTTTATAAACTACGACGAATGCAAACTATATAAAATATAAATGTACAGCTTAACAAATTATGATAAAGAAAATACTTGTCACTACACAGAAGAAAACAGAAGGAACGTTGAAGCCTCAGAAGCCTCCCTCCATGCTCCTACTCAGTCACCTCTCATTTCTCCATTTCCCCAAGTTTTACATTAATTAATCTGTGTCATTTCATCTATTCATCTCTAAAACCTAACTATTCATCCTCAAAACCATTCTTTTGTCTTTCTTACCTTTAAACTTAACGTGTATGAAATCAAACACTATAAATCCCCTTCTGCCTGGTTTCTTTATTTCAAACTTTTATGTTCCATCTGTTGGGTTGTTTGTATTTGTAGTTGTTCATTTTATACCTGTGCAGTATTGCAATGGACGAATATACAACAATTTATTTATTACTTATATCTTTTATGGGCATTAGGGTTGTTTCTATTTTGGTGACTATTATAAATAGTATGTGTAGACTATATTTGTTTATGTTTGATGGTATAAAATACATTCATTTCTGTTGGGTTAACATATTGCAATTGAGTTAGAATAGCATCATTTAAGTGTATCTTAAATTTTACCAGACAATGACAAACTATTTTCCAAAATAATTAGGCCCGCTAGCTATGAATGTTATGGATGAGTGTTCCTGGTTGTATACATCACAGTCCACATTTGGCATCATAGTTTATTTTATTTTATTTTATTTTATTTATTTATTTATTTTGAGATGGGAGTCTCGCTCTGTCACCCAGGCTGGAGTGCAGTGGTGTGATCTAGGTTCACTGCAAGCTCCGCCTCCCAGGTTTATGCCATTCTCCTGCCTCAACCTCCCAAGTAGCTGGGATGACGGCATAAGCTACCAAGCCTGACTAATTTTTTGTATTTTAGTAGAGACCGGGTTTCACTGTGTTAGCCAGGATTGTCTTGGTCGCCTGATCTCGTGATCTGCCCGCCTTGGTCTCCCACAGCGTTGGGATTACAGGCGTGAGCCACCACTCCCGGCCTGTTTCATTTATTTTAATAGGTGTGAAATGTTCTATCACTGTGATTTTGAATTCTTTGAGAACTTTTCCCTGTATTTATTGGTTTTCTACTATTTCTAGATTTCTGAATGTTTTATTTTGAAAGGATTTAGACTTATTTTAATACTTTGTTATTTCTTGTGTCTGTTTTGGTAAGTTTTACTTTTCTATAATTTATCTATTATGCATAAGTTTTCACCTTATTTAAATAATATTGTTCATATTATATTCTAATTAACATTTGAATGTGTAAAGTATATGTAGCAATATTCTCTTTTCATTTCTGAATTGGTTATTTGTAACTTTTCTCATTTTATCTGATCATTCATAATAGATATTTACAAATCATATCAAGCTTTCAAAATAATTTTCACTTATTTTATGATCATCTAAAATTGTAATTCTTTAATTATATTAATTTATGTTTTCACATTCTTATTTCTACTTAATTTACACTTCTTTTCTGACTACACACTAATTTTCAGCAATTCTTTCGTCTTATACATGCATGCATCACTTTGAGATCCTGATTTCAGTTCTTTTGAATAAATACCTAGAAGTGGGGTTGCTGGATCATAGGGTAGCTCCATTTTAATTTTGAGGAATGCCCATGCTGTTTTCCATAGTGGCTGCAGCATTTTGCATTCCCACCAATAGTGTACAAGGGTTCCGATTTCTCCACATCTTTCCCAACACATATTGCATTTTTTGAAATTGATAATAGCCATCCCCACAGATTGACAAGATATCTCATTATAGTTTTGGTTCACATTTCTCTGATGATTAATATCATTGAATATTTTTTCATATGTGTTACCCATTTTCATGTTTTCTTTGGAGAAATGTATTTCCAAGTTGATAGCTCATTTTAAAATCAGAGTATTAGCTTTGCTACTGTTGAGTTATAAGAGTTCTTTATATATTTTGGGTATTTGCCACTTATCAGATGTGTGGTTTGCAAAAAAAAAAAAAAAAAAAAAAAAAATTGTATCCCATTCTATATCTTATACCATACAGAAAAATCAACTCAAATTAGACTAAAACAAAAAGGCAAGACTTACACAAAGGAAAGACCCAAAACTATGACATTCCTAAAAAATTAGGAAAAAACTTAATGAACTGACGTTGGCAATGATTTTATGAATATGATACCGAAAGTACACAGGTAATAAAGCCAAAAATAAACAAGTGGAACTAAATTAAGCTAAAAATCAGGACAGCAAAGGAAGCAATTAACAGAGTAAAAAATCTACCTATGGAATGAGATAAATATTTTTAAATCCTATTATCAACAACTCACAGTATTATCATACAATTATTTATTAACTTGGCCGGGCGCGGTGGCTCAAGCCTGTAATCCCAGCACTTCGGGGGGCTGAGACGGGCGGATCACGAGGTCAGGAGATCGAGACCATCCTGGCTAACACGGTGAAACCCCGTCTCTGTGGCACATATACACCATGGAATACTATGCAGCCC
>NW_016821899.1:0-1237 GCF_001698545.2 Rhinopithecus bieti | reverse complement strand
TCTTTTATATTTTACTTGACCAGTTTTCTTTAGTTTTATTTTCATGGTTGATGTGTAGACTGTCTTTTGTATCCACTCTACTTAGTAGCAAAAAAAATCTTGAAAAAATGGGCTAGTCATATTCATGCATTTTAGAAAATTTTCATAAGCTACCTTTTGTATTACTTCTGTCTCATCAATAATACTCCTCACTTCTGGGACTCGAATTAATCATATGTTAGAGATTCACCAATATGCTATTTGTTTCTTTTCTCCTATATAAAAATTTCTGAACTTTTATCTCTAATTGTTGCATTCTGTTTTGTTTGTTCTGGCCAATCGTCAAATGTATTGTTTCTCATTTGCTTTGCATAATATGCTTTTGAGTATGTTCATTGAGTCTTTTAGATTGTTATGTTATCCACTGCAATAATCTATATATTTTTTCAATATGCTGTCTCTTTTTATTATTTTTGGTACTCTATCCAATTATTGAATCTTAGTTTTTACCTCCTTGAACGTAGAAATAATTTTATTTTTTTAGACGGAGTTTGGCTCTTGTTGCCTAGGCTGGAGTGCAATGGTGTGATCTCGGCTCACGGCAACCTCCACCTCCTGGGTTCAAGTGATTCTCCTTCCTCAACTTCCCAAGTAGCTGCGATTACAGCCGTCCTCCACCACGCCCAGCTAATTTTTGTATTTTTAGTAGAGATGGGGTTTCACCATGTTGATTAGGCAGGTCTCACCCCTGACCTCAGGTGATCCACCTGCCTTGGCCTCCCAAAATGTTAGGATTACAGGCGTGAGCCAAAGAGCCTGGCCAAAATAAATAATGTTATCTTCAGTCTCTATCTGATAGTTCCAACATTTGTAATTTCTTTCTTTTTTTTTTTTTTTTTGAGACGGAGTCTCGCTCTGTCGCCCGGGCTGGAGTGCGGTGGCCGGATCTCCGCTCACTGCAAGCTCCGCCTCCCAGGTTCAGGCCATTCTCCTGCCTCAGCCTCCGGAGTAGCTGGGACCACAGGTGCCCGCCACTGCCCCCGACTAATTTTTTGTATTTTTTAAATTAGAGACGGGGTTTCACTGTGTCAGCCAGGATGGTCTCGATCTCCTGACCTCGTGATCCGCCCGCCTCGGCCTCCCAAAGTGCTGGGATTACAGGCGTGAGCCACCATGCCCGTTTGAGCTGTTCGCTTTATTCTTATTTTTGAAATTCATGCTCATATCATTTTGCCACCTTCTTGTCCTGGTTACATTT
>NW_016821898.1:0-286 GCF_001698545.2 Rhinopithecus bieti | reverse complement strand
TTGCTGAAACTGTTTTCAGGAAATCTGCAAAGGAATACTTGGGAGTGCAGGGAGGAATATGTGAAACAGGAAAGATCCTCAGGTAAAAACTAGAAAGAAGCTTCCTGAGAAACAGTTTTGTGATGTGAGAATTCATCTCACAGAGTTACACCACACTTTTCATGAAGCAGTTTGGTAGCACTGTTTTGGGGGAATTGTGAGGGGATATCTTGAATTGCATTGAAGCCTATGGTGACAAAGGAAATATCCTCAAATAAAAACTAGAAAGAACTTTTCTGAGAAAACA
>NW_016821897.1:0-4457 GCF_001698545.2 Rhinopithecus bieti | reverse complement strand
AATCTCCTATCTAATATTTTCTGCTAATTCTTCATTCTATCTTATATCCTAAAATACATCATATGTAACTTAAAATGTTACAAGTGATTAAATATGTGTTGATTAATCATTTTTATTTTCAGTTTTCTAGACTCCCATTTCAATCCAAGAGGAAGTAACAGGAACCAGATTTACCTTCCAATCTGAATCAACAAAAAACACCAAATAAAACATATGAAATAATGGTTTTCAAGATACTAGATACCAGGCAATGAAGGCTAGTGATCCCTGATCCCTGAGACAGGAGGCAAACAAAATGAGCCCTCTTATTGCCAGGCTTACTCCCTTCAGGACATTTCCAGGCTAAGATATAGTGTAGGGGAAGCCAGGCGAAGCCAGCAGATTCTCTGAGTTGAGGACCCAGAGCTGAGTCTTTGGGGAAATCCAACTGGCTATAGAGTTCACAGAATTGATCACTGGAGAGGAAAGAGTTGCACAGAGAAAGAACTCTGGACATCTGAGAGTCCTCCTTGAGTATTTGGCAGAGAACTGAAGAACATGTGCATATGAAGGAGGTCTCCAAGGCTAGGGAATTATCTAAAAGTATTAGCGGGAACCCTAGAGATGTTGATACAGGGCTGGGAATAGTACCTGTTCCCTCTAGTCGGATGGGAAAAAAAAATTCATATAGCATGGAATATTGCCTAGAGTATTCAGAAGATTCTTGCCTCCCTAGTAGATAACAATTAGTCCAAGTCTAAATGATGCTCTGGTCCTTGTTAACAAATCTTAAAAGCAAGACTCAAAAGGACAAAATTTTTTTAAGTAGCTTAACTACATCTCAGAACAAAACTCAAGATATGTATAAGAATACAACAAATATCCAACACTCCAAAGTATAACATTCATGATGTCTGGAGTAAAGCAAAAGATTATCAAGCATGCAAAGAAGAAAGAAAATATGACCCATAATGAGAAAAATCTATCTAAACCAATCCAGAACCAACACAAATGTTAGAATTTGTAGACAAATACCAGAAAACAATTATTTTCAGTTTTCTAGGTTTCTTTATTTGTTTTAACAAGGCAGTACCTCATGTCATACAAATTTAACAGTAAGACATTTACCACAGGCAATCAACAAAGTAACAGATTTTCAAATCACAGAAAAAACACGTATTTTTAAAGTTTTGAATAAAGTTGCTCTTTTGACAATTACTATCCACATTAAATTTTGTTTCATACTGACTAAAAAGTTGGTCTAAAGTCTTAATTTTTTCTGGAATTGGTGACAGTTCTTGTCTAGTAATTGTCATCCCTTCTTTTCTCTATGATGTTATTCATTGCTCTAGTACTTTTGCTCAGAAATCCTTGTTTCGAGTATTCCTTTACTTCTCAAGTTAAATGAAACTTTTAAAAAAATTGCTTCTGTTTATTATATGGCCTGTCTTACTAACCTCATAGGACAACTTGTCATTACTTAGTTTTCTAACTGGCAGAGTGATATAAAGATGTAATAATCTCATGCGTGGGGACAGGGGTTCAAATTCCAGCTCTGTGAAACACAAGTTCCATTCTCAGAGCACTTAACCTAACTAGAGTTTCCAGAGAATCACTTTTGGAACTTTATACAACATGTGGATAACCAGGTTGCATTCCAAATGAACTGATTCAGAATCTTTGGAGATGGGGCCTGACCATCACAGCTTTTGTAAAATTCCAAAGTGATGGGCAGTCCAGGTTAAGAACTGCTAAGCCCTAACTTCTCTAGTTCTGAATGAAGGCTAGTAAGAATGATAATACTTTATTTATTTATCTCATAGGGTTGATCTAAGCACCAAAAGAGAAAATATATGACAATATATGCACCTCAAAACACTTAAAAGATTTTCTCATGTCTAGTCCAAAACAAAAAAACAAAAAAACCACACTATGTTAAGTGAAATAAACCAGGCACAGAAAGACAAATATCACATGTTCTCACTCGTATGAGGGAGTGGGAAAAAAATGTTAAATCATGGAGATGTAATAGAATGATGGTTACCAGAGGCTGGAAGGGGTAGTGAAGATGGTTATTGGGTACAAAAATACAGTTAGATAGAATGAATAAGAACTCGTATTTGGTAGCACAATAGGGGAACTATAGTTAACAATAATTTGTGGTACATTTTAAAGTAGCTAAAAGAATGGGATTCAAATGTTCTTAGCACAAAGAAATGATAAATGCTTAAAGTGATGGATTACCCTGATTTGATCATCACACATTGTATGCTTGTATCAAAATATCACATGTACCCCATAGATATATACAACTATTGTGTGCCCATGACAATTAGAACTTTTTTAAAAAGCTTAAAGACTTCTGGAAAAAATAAATCCTCTTTTGGTTAAGGAATATAAATATTATTTTATATAATATATGTAATATTTATATATATGTAATATGTATATATATAATATATAAATATTCCTCCTATTTCCCAGAAACATTGAAGTATGACCAAACCGATGATTCTTTTTATTTCCCTTCAACTTTTATTTTAAATTCAAGGGTACATGTGCAGGATGTGCATGTTTGTGACATAGGTAAACGTGTTCTGTGGTGGTTTGCTGCACAGATCGACTCATCACCTAGGTATTAAGCTCAGCATCCATTAGCTGTTCTTCCTGATGCTCTCCCTCCCCTCCACCCCTGACAGGCCCTAGCTTGTGTTGTTTTTTGCCATGCGTCCATGTGTTCTCATCATTCAGTCCCCACTTATAAGTGAGAACATGTGGTGTTTGGTTTTCTGTTTCTGTGTTGGTCTGCTGAGGATAATGGCTTCCAACTCTATCCATGTCCCTGCAAAGGACATGATCTTGTTCCTTTTCATGACTGCATAGCATAGTGTTCTATGGTATATATGTACCACATTTTCTTTATCCAGTCTATCACTGATGAGTATTAAAGTTGATTCCATGTCTTTGCTATTGTGAATAGTGCTGCAATGAACATATGCATGCATGCATCTTCATAATAGAATGACTTATATTCCTTTGGATATATACCTACTAATGGGATTGCTGGGTCAAATGGTATTTCTGCCTCTAGGTCTTTGAGTAATTGCCACACAGTCTTCCACAGTGGCTGAACTAATTTACATTCCCACCAACAATGTAAAAGCTTTCCTATTTCTCCACAGCCTCTCCAGCATCTGTTGTATTTTGACTTTTCAGCAATAGCCAGTCTGACTGGTGTGAGATGGTATCTCATTTTGGTTTTGATAGGCATTTCTCTAATAATCAGTGATGTTGAGGGGTTTTTTTTATTTTTCATGCTTTTTGGCTGCATGTATGTCTTCTTTTGAGATGTGTCAGTTATGTCCTTTGCCCACCTGTTAATCGGCTTCAAGCCGGTAATTCTTACCTTTCAGGTGGTAGAAGGAAGAATGGCAGATTGGCAGATTGGGTGGCCAGGAGGCTTCACAGAGACTCCATTGAGAATCCAATAAAACCTGTGGTTCCTCTTTTAAGAAAAATACATGGGCACGCACAAAAAACCTTGGTCTTTGTTTCCCTGGTCTTTGTTTCCACATATGCCCTGAAGCCCAGCTGTGATGCAGGTTAAGAATCTCTACCCCGGATTCCAAAGTGGTTAGTAGCATTTCTTGTTCTGTTCTTTTTGTTTTCTAAAGGTCTGAAAGCCTGAAGCCATTTGTTAAAGTTTTTTAAAAAAGAATTATTTCATGCTTATTTTATGATTATTAGAATGTCACTCAAACTGAGCTATTCATAGAATTCCTCCCTCTCTGGTAAACAAGGTCATTCCTGATGAATTAATAAAGCATTCCTTCTCCTCAGATAGGAAGAACAGGAAATGATCTATGGAACTCAGCAATTTGCTTTCAGGGATTCCTTCAAGGCTCTGTGATGGGAGCTCTGCTGTACGTAAAGCACTAATCAGTGAGGAGAGAGAGCAGTTCATCTTCCAGAAGTTTGCCCTCCTCCCCCTTCTCCAGTCATCAGGGAATAATATCACCATGCAGGTAGTTCTTCCAGTCATTACTAGAAAGAAACAATGAAGAGTAGCTCATTTCGTCTGTTCCCAGACTAGAAGCGATGGGAACCATATGTTAGCAGACATATAGGGTTTTGTGGCAGCTGTTCACTCACCGCAGTAACTATGGCTCTTTGCTGATGGTTGGAATTTATTGTATGCATAGATGTTGTTTAGCTATTTAATAGATTCCTCTGTTGTGTTAACTAATCTTATCCTATTTTCCATCTTGGAACTGTTTAATTCAATAGAATATACGTTTATGGCTTTTATCTCACCTAATAAAATGCTTCTGTTTTCAGGCAACTTTGGCATCTTTAACCCTTGTTTATATCTAATTAATTATCATTTTCTTTTCTAAAAGCATCTCCTTCAAAATTGTAGACCAGGCCAGGTGTGGTGGCTCATACCTGTAATCCCAGCACTTTGGGAGGCCAAGGCA
>NW_016821896.1:0-307 GCF_001698545.2 Rhinopithecus bieti | reverse complement strand
ACCTGAGGATATTTCCTTTCTCACTATAGTCCTCAATGTGCTCCCAAATATCCCTTTGCAGATTCCACAAAAACAGTGTTAACAAATGCTCAATGAAAAGAAAGGCGCAACCCTGTGAGATGAACTCACCCATCACAAATCACTTTCTCAGAAAGCTTCTTTCAATTTTTTATCTAAGGTTATTTCCTTTGTCACCATATGCTTCATTGCGATCCAAAATATCCCTTATCAGATTCCCCAAAAACAGTGCTACCAAACTGCTCCATGAAAAGAATCGTGTAACTCTGTGAGATGAACTCACACATCA
>NW_016821895.1:0-241 GCF_001698545.2 Rhinopithecus bieti | reverse complement strand
CAAGGTAAAACATAAAATATATTTTATTTATAAATAAGCTTATAGACAAAATATAAACATTTCCAGGAGGATATACAAGTTTCTGAGCTAAGAATGCAATGAATCAAAGTTGTCAGGAATTTTGACTATGCATCTAGATGAATTATTAAAAAAAACAAGAAAATAAAATGGACTGAAAGCTCCTAACTGACTTTTTCTTATGTGCAAGTTGTCATTTTAAAATAATGAGACTAGTCCCACA
>NW_016821894.1:11858-14916 GCF_001698545.2 Rhinopithecus bieti | reverse complement strand
ATTTTCCTTTTGATACCCTAAAATTATTTAGAGCTATCAATATTTGACTTAAAGAAATATGCATACAGGAACACAATTCCTATATTGTAATGGTCTTTCAGTTAGACTGGAGGAATCAGTTCAAGAAATCTATTTTACATGATAGTGACTGTAATTAATAACAGTGTGTTATATACTTGAAATTTCCTAGGAGCGTAGACTTTAATTGTTCATACCACAAAAACATGTAAGTATGTGAGGCAATATATGTTAATTAGCTTGATTTAGCCATTCCAGTATGTATGCATATTTTAAAACATACAATTTCCATCAAAAAAGCAAATGATAATTTGAAAAAATTCTAATGGTACATATAAACATCAAATACCAGAAAGAAAACAGGGAATACTGAAAGGACTTATGCTCATAGTGTGTGTATAAGAAGTATTTCTCATTTCTGTTTCTTCTTTTTTCTCTACAGTCTAGATAAACTTTTAGGGGCTATAACAACAGCAGCAGAAAGAAATAACAGGGAACGATTTTCACCAATTGTGGAAGGTTTAGAAAATCAGGAAGCCTTGCAATTACAGGTGAGTTAGTTTTGTCTTAAATTGCTTCTAGAGTTATTTTAGAGTACTCATTTTGTATGACGTCAACTCCATTTTAGCTGGCATTTAAGTAGTATGGAATGTAAAACTAAAATTTTTCTGTTGCTAGTTTGTGAGAATTACAATTTGTTTAAAATTAGGAAAAATACTTTTGAATTATTATAAATGTGGCAGTTATGGCTGTCATTGATATTTAGACAAGAATTTAGTAATAAACCAGGGAAATTGAAGCCTTAGCAATAATCAAGGCAAAAGGGCAAGCCGTTCAGCCAATGCCATTATCCTAACAAGTTTTAGTGAAGTTGGTGGGCTTGTAGAAATTTAAGACAATTAAACACATCTCTCTTTGTGCCATTCAGACAACATTCAAAGGTGTGACTCACCAGAATAGAAGGGATTGAATTGCAATTCTTAGATTAGCGTTCATTTGATAGCCCTGTGTAGACAACTTAGTAAATGCCTTCTTTAGAAAATGACAAAACTCACTATCTTTACTTAGATGGTTTCAGGAAATGATCCATTTTATGAATAACTCTGTTCTTGAGGAATGAGAATGCATATTTATTGGTTGTATTTATGATGTGAGGTCCTGCAGTAAACATTTTAGTTTGTATATATTATTTGATTTAATTCTCACAGCAACCTAGATATGTAGGTATTACTATAGTATCTTTGTTTTGCTTATGGGACGAATAAGATTAAATAACTGGTCTAACATGACAACAGTTTTTAAGTGTCACAGTCGGAATTTGATTCCAAGTTTTTGGTCTCCGCTAATCTCTCTTTTAGACAATGTATACCATTTAATGTACCATGGAAAACTCTGAATTTTTTTTTTTAGTTCTCATATTGTTGTTCAACAAAGAGAAGGTAGTTTCCACATTTAATTTTATCAAGCTACTTAGCATCGAATGTTTAACTCTTAAAATTTCTTGCTTGACGTGAAACAAACACAATTAATTTTCTCCTTTTTTATGTATTATGAGGTATTTGTATTTTGTTTGCCAGAGTTTGAAACGGTATCAGATAGATGAATTGGCTTGTCTAAAGAGAATCTGTGATGTTACAAAATTGTAATACCTCTCCAAATATTGAAGGATCTTTGTTAATCATGACTTCTACTCCAACTATATTGAACATTTTGGATCAACTTTTATGGTGCACTTTTATGTCCAATGTATTATTTATTTATTTATTAAGATGGAGTCTCGCTCTGTTGCTCAGGCTGGAGTGCAACGGCGCGATCTCGGCTCACGGCAACCTCTGCTTCCCAAAGTGATTCTCCCTGCTTTAGCCTCCCAAGTAACTGGGATTACAGGCACACCCCACCATGCCCGGCTAATTTTAAATTTTAGTAGAGACGGGGTTTTGCCATGTTAGCAGGCTAGTCTTGAACTCCTGACCTCAGGTGATCAGCCCACCTTGGCCTCCCAAAGTGCTGGGGTTATATTACATATTTTAAAGATTAGGATATTTTTTCCAGTGTTTTTTAAAATAATACATTGTTTCTTATAAAATTTAATCTTGATAAAATTTTACACCTCTACTGAAAGGTTGAAGACTGCCTTTTTTAGATGACTTTGAAAGTTTTGTTCATGTTCCTATGGTTGAGCTTACCTAACTAAATTTCATTGGTTTTCAGCTATATGTGTGTGTTTGTACTTCTTTTCGAAAGTTTGTTGAGTAGGAATGAACTCTTTTATTTATATTCAGAGTTTTCATTACATGGGCCAAATACATTGATATATTTTAAAATCTTCTTTAAATAAATTTTAGCTACAACTCTGTGAGTTATGTATTATTACCTCCGGTTTACTGATCAGGGAATTGAATTGCTAAAAGGCACTCCAAAATCACCCAGCTGTTAAGGGATAGAGCTGTAATTTGAACCTGTGCCTTTGTGATGCCAGAATTTGAATACTGCATTGCCTATACTTTGAAGGGATACCTCTGCCAATGAGTAGTTCACCCCAAACAATGAGATGGGAAAGACGTTTGCTAGCCTTCAGGAAGCTGGACAGAATGGAATGATAAAGTGACAAGTTGTTAACAAGTAACATATGGAAGAATCATAGACGTCTTGTTAAGTATTCAAGAATTTGTTGAATACTGATTATAGATGCAAAGATATGCAAACCACAATTTAAAATTTCACATTTTAATGAGCTACAAAATTAGTAATTTGTTATATACACAGAGACTAGTACTCTCACAAGAATTGTGAAGTAAGTTTGTTTATTTAGACTAATGTGAATGAAAAGATGTCCTCTAAAAGTTCAAAATATATTCAGAATACAGAAACAAAACCCAAAGTTTAAATCTGTTGCTTAAAAAATATAATTAGTGTTGTATTTTAACAGAATTACTTTTCTATTTCTGTAGTATCCTGAGACTTCCCAAAATGTTATTACAGTCTCTGGAAGTAATTTTGTTAAAATACAGGACTAATTATTTTTTTAAATAACAACTAT
>NW_016821894.1:5379-8947 GCF_001698545.2 Rhinopithecus bieti | reverse complement strand
TTTTTTGAGACGGAGTCTCGCTCTGTCACCCAGGCTGGAGTGCTGTGGCCGGATCTCAGCTCACTGCAAGCTCCGCCTCCCGGGTTCACGCCATTCTCCTGTCTCAGCCTCCCGGGTAGCTGGGACTACAGGCGCCGCCACGTCGCCCGGCTAGTTTTTTGTAGTTTTTAGTAGAGACGGGGTTTCACCGTGTTAGCCAGGACGGTCTCGATCTCCTGACCTCGTGATCCGCCCGTCTCGGCCTCCCAAAGTGCTGGGATTACAGGCTTGAGCCACCGCGCCCGGCCGAGTGTTGAGATTTTACTATAAGCATACTTGTAAATTAGCCATTAGTGTACTCAGATCATCACACATGAGGGAGTAGCTTTGGACAAAGTATTAAGCATTTTTCAGTGAAAGTGCATTTATAAGAAAACAAGGCATCAAGGCTTATGAATATGGAGAAAATTTGTGGAAATTAGCATTTTATAAAGCGTTGAATGAATGTTTGATATTACTTAGGAAACTTGTTCTATTTATTGACAGTTTTATATTGTCATTTAGAAAATACATTACGATAATGGGAGGTTGTTTAGAGATATTTGTGCAATGTAGTCATTTTTGGTATTGACACAAAACTAACTTCTGACTTAAGGATGCCTTTATTTTAAATCTGTTTCAACACTGAATAATTGTCAAACCTATCATTTTCAGTAATAGAGGGTTGCCAGTGACCTCCATGATATAAAAAGCAACAGGCCGCTTTTGAAGTCATTATATTAGCTTCCTCAGCACTATATGGCACTATTGATCACTCCTTTATCAAAGCTCCCTCCTCCCTTGACTTCCATGATACTAAACTGTATTAGTCCATTCTCACATTGCTGTAAAGAACTACCTAAGACTGGATAATTTATAAAAAAAAAAAAAAAGAGGATTCATTGACTCACCGTTCCACAGGCTCTACAGGAAGCATGGCTTGGGGAGGCCTCAGGAAACTTACAATTATGGTGGGAGGCGAAGGGGAAGCAGGCACACCTTGCTTCCTGGAGCAGGAGGAAGAGAGAGAAGGGGAAGATGCTGCACACTTGTAAACAACCAGATCTTATGAGAACTCACTCAGTATCACAAGACCAGCAAGGGGAAAGACCTCCCCCATGATCCAGTCACCTCCCATTAGGCCCCTCCTCCAACACTAGGGATTACAGTTTGACATGAGATTTGGTTGGGGATACAAATCCAAACCATATCATAAGCTCTCCTTGTTTTTCTTTTACCTTTATGTTTCATTTAAATTATCTTATTTCTATGCTTGGCCCTTAAATTTGCAGATTCCTAGAGCTTGATCCTCAGTCCTTTGGTACTCTGCTTTTCTCATATTGATAATCCTTGGGCAATCGCATCTATCCTCACAGCTTCAATTAACTAGCACTCATATGTGATGTCTTTATCTGATCTCTTCTCTTCCTCCCAACTCACAGACCCCATATGTTCAGCTGCCTCCTGACTAGATTTCAAATTCAATATTGTCCTTAAATATACTTATCTTCCTTTTTAAAAAAATCCTTTTCCCTACTCTAAACCTCTCTCCAGCCTTGACCTTCATTCCTCTTGTGTTCCCAATCCTGGTTGACCTTAGTATTACCCATCAGTTAGCATATAGCAGAAACATACTAGTCATCTTGGAATCTACCCTTACTCCATCTTCCATTCCATTAGTCACCAGATCCTATCAATTCTATATCCTTAATGTTATAGTTCCCTTCCTCGACATGGTATCCTTCTCTCTGCACCCTCACTGTGCCATTTTTAAATTTCAGAGCATTGTTACATCTCACTATTTTATCCTTTCCCTATGTTCTATTCTTCATTATGGCCCCATTTAAATTATCTTCCACAATGTTGTCTTTCTGAAATGCTTTTCTCAGAAATGCACTTCAGAATGCTTAAAGTCCAACATTGGCTTCCCATAGTTCACTGCTTAAAGTCCAGCAATGGCTTCCCACAGTCTCTAGAATTACAGTCTAGTCCTATCCCAAACAAAATACTTCATCTGGCTGTTGCTTTCTCTTTCGCCTCATATTCCACCACGCTTCTACATATGTTTTTAGTCTAGTCATATTGTGCTTTGTTTCCTATAGATTTTATGCTGTTTTATTCCTCTACCTTCATACCTTTGTACATGGCTTCCATTGGCTTGGAAAGTACTCCATTTCTCAATTAATTTGCTCTGTACATTCACATCTTTCTTCTCTCATACTTTGACTTAAATCATCTTTGTTCCTAACTCCTGCTGGGCTAGGATAAAGAAAGACCTTGTTAATGTCAACAGAGTACTTAATAAGGTCAAGTGTGGAACAGTGTCAATAAAATTTTAAAAGTACAATTTGTCACAGATAATGGCAATATGGATAATCTGTCTGAGAATGCCCTAGACTTGGCAATTATTGTACCCCATAGCTCTATGAATTGTGATTAAATAGATAGATGTTTGTATAGTTTTCAAAGCCTGTAAGTTAAAATCAATAAAAGGTTCTAGCATTTTCCCAGTAATTTTATGAAAATATTTATGTTCAAATATTTCCCTTTCTCTGTCACTTAGGTTAAAAAAACAAACTTAAATTTCTTTTTGTAATGCTATATCTTATGCCAATAAAATTGGAAATATTTAAATGTCATTCACTTACTATATTTTAATTATTTTATTTGGGACAGTTAAGTGTTACAAATAAACCCTAGGCATATACAGATGAGCTTTGCCTTTTGAAAGTTTATCATCTGTTTTGTAACATTTCACCCTTTATACCATTCCACCCCAGAACAAAGACAACAGCATCTGGTGACTAAAAAATGTAGATGATTATTGTAGAAATATAATATACTGTTATAGTAAAGGAAGCATCTTAATGTGGTAGAAAACGGATAATGATTCAGTGTAGTATGTAATTATACATGACACAAATGATTGGGTACTTTATCACATGCACAGAGCTGGTAGTTTTTAACTATGTATGTTTATGTATTCATTCAATAGGATATATATGCATCTCATGTTGAAATCTTATGACATCACTGAATGAAAATGCAAATATAGAAATTGATTGTATTTACTAATTAAACATCAGAATTGTGGCCCTAGCATATGTATTAATAATGGAGGAAATTCACTGATTTTCTGTGACTTTAAAATTTTGATTCTCATGGAAGCTGTATTTGTAACAATAGATATGGCACACCATTTTGAAACATAGCCATTATAAAGACACTAAGCAACAGAGCAACTCTGGATAATGGACTTTGTGATATTCAATTCAAGGGCATTTGTTTTCTTTCTAAGATAAGGGGAAATGATATTAAACAAGATTTGTGTGATATAATATGGTAGAAAGAAATCCAAGGCTAAAGGTCAAGAGACCTGAGTTCTAGTTGTATCATTGGGGCTTATTAGTTATGTGATCTTGGGCAAATCATCCAATCTTTCTAGGTTTTCAGTTTCTTTATTTTTAAATAACATATTGGACCAGAGTATTTTATGTTCTGTCTAGCTTTAAAATCTCATGATTATTTTCTGTCTCTGGAGTTGAGTTTT
>NW_016821894.1:0-1898 GCF_001698545.2 Rhinopithecus bieti | reverse complement strand
TTTTTTTGCAGTTTCAATTTTCATTTAAAATTTTCTACTTTCCTCTTTGATAACTTAGATTGATTTCATTGGTATTCAGCATAAGCATGCATAGAGTTTTGATTAGTATATGCCAGACACATTGCTTAAGAATGTTACTCTTGTTACAAGGCTATAGGAACTTTTCCAATGAAAAACAATTTTGTTTCTTAAATTGAATGTGAATATTTGCTGTAATTATGACAGCGTTAAAACATTTTGAAATGACTTTATATGCTGAATCTTAAATGAGCACACTTATTTTATAAATACAAATACAACTACTGTGGTTTTATATTTTATTAAGTATATTAACTGAAGAGTGACTATTGAAGACTATGGCTTTGTTCAAGACAAGTAAAATTACGCTAGTGTCTTTAAGCTACTCAGAATATACCTGAGAGACAAGAAGTAAAAGTAAGGAAGTGGGGAAAAAGCACTGAGGAGAGAAAAACAGCAACAACAACAAATGCCATTGAATGTGCATGTGTGTGCCCATGTGTATGACCTAGTTTACCAGAAATACCCAAATTGGGGACATTTCCTGGTGAGGAATCAGTATGTAGCATAAATTTGTAACATATGGTGGGTTACTTTTAACTGAAAGTAGTTGAAACACATCATAATAAGTGGTGTGGTTGGACCTGTTAAACCCATTTTAATAAGATGTATGATTGGGTCCACCTGGTTTTGGAAATTTCTATGTCAATCCCACCTGAAGTGGTTCTTTCATTCTTGGCACCTAAAACCAAGGCATTGGATGCAGAGAATCAAAGCAACATTTTAAGTGACCCATCTAGAGATTCAGTGTGCAGTTAACTTAGGCACATTCACCAATTACAGTTAGTGTGACATATGATTATTCTTTTTTTTTTTTTCACTAATTTTCTTTTCATCCAAAGCCTGTAGCCTTAGGTAGCTAAAGATAATCTTATAGTCTTGATGGTAGTTTGCTTTTGAATTTCCTTCTTGTCTGTTTCCATGCTTGTTTTTACTGGGCTGGTTCTCTCTTTATAGTAGCATCTTTGAAGACTTGCTGGCTGCAAGGGCTCTGTAGCATCCTCTACTCATTTACTAATATGCCATGTTTTCTGCCATAGTTGTTGCTCTTACTTTTCTCTCTTTCATTCCCCTCTATTTATAATTGAACATTCACTTTCTGCTTTATACTACTGAATGGCTAGTCAATTGAATTGTGACTATCATTTTAATTTATTTTAGTCCTCATTTTTCAGAAAAGGTATGGTATTGTAGCTCTTGTCCTTAACCTTTTGCACTTTTGTCTGGGTACATTAATCTCTGCCGGGCTCAGTGGCCTCATGTTATTCATTTGGTTACACAGATAGCTAAGATTATGTGTCAGTGTTTCTAAGCTACACTTTTCCATTGGCCATATAGCCCTATATAAAACTTTTTGTGGTACTGTGTGCTTCTTAATTTATATGTTCTTTTTTTAAATTAAAATATTTTAATTATGGATACAAAATAGTTGTACATATTTTTGTGGTAAAATTTATATTCGGCCTACCAAAGTGCTGGAATTACAGGTGTGAGCCACTGCGCCTGGCCTAAGTTTTATATTTTTTTAATAGAGACAGGGTTTCGCCATGTTGGCCAGGTTGATCTTCAACTCCTGGCCTCAGATGATCCACCCCAGCCTCCCAAAGTGCTGGGATCGCATATACAAGAGTAGAATCAGTATTCGGGCAGATAGACCTTGAGAAAATTAGAGATCATTTATTTAGAACTGTAGATTTCACTGCTGTTGTTTTAGTTTATCACAACTTGGGAGCAGGACAGAGTGCTCATGGTTTAACATACACTGCATACCTCACATGTCGACTACTATCTAATTAACCTGCTAATGAATTAAATATTTA
>NW_016821893.1:0-1395 GCF_001698545.2 Rhinopithecus bieti | reverse complement strand
TGTGTGTGTGTGTGTGTGTGTGTGTGTGTGTGTGTGTGTGGTTTTGTGGGAACTGAAGCTTATACAATTTGTGGAGTGGTTTTTTTTGTTTGTTTGTTTTTGTTTGTTTGTTTTTGAGACCCTGGCTGGAGTGCAGTGGCACAATCTCAGCTCACTGCAACCTCCGCCTCCCAGGTTCAAGCAATTCTCCTGCCTCAGCCTCCCGAGTAGCTGGAATTACAGGCGTGTGCCATCATATCCGGCTAATTTTTGTATTTTTAGTAGAGACGGGGTTTTGCCATGTTGGCCAGGCTGGTCTTGAACTCCTGACCTTGAGCGATCCGCCCACCTCGGCCTCCTAAAGTGTTGGGATTGCAGGCATAAGCCACTGTGCCTGGCCTGAGTGCCTGCTTTTAAGAAAAGGAATATAAAATTATAAATATAAAATTAGGTAAAAAATTGAATATCAAGTTTGAATAAGAAAAAATCATACTAAGTTATCAATCTATAAAAGCTGGCAAATACCCTAAATAATAAAGTCCAGAAAAACAATGTGATGTTATTAACTATTAGACATACCTTTATGATTACTATTAGACATACCTTGATAATATTGTTTTTCTTATATTTATTAGTTGCATTCTTTTAACTCTAATATGGTAATAAATTTTCTGTAAAGAGTAAAAAGATAATGCCATTTTTTTTCTCTAGCATGGTTGATCAACAAATTTAAGGAAGAAAAATGGCACTTTAGAAAAGAGGCTTTAGGCATCACAACTCTATAACTTCTGTTCTTGGAAAGCAGAGTAGCTGTTTGGCCTCTCTGGGCAGGGCTCCCAGGGCAGCCTGGGCTATGGCCGCTGAACAAGGAGCAGATCCTTCACACAGGATAAGGTGTGGTCATCAGAGAAACTGGGGGATCCGCCAGGAGCAAGTTTTCCTTGGGAGCTGGGAGACTCTGGAGGTAGTGCCAATAGCTCCAAGACCACCCACTCCAGACTTGGCATTGCCCCCCAGGCTGTGGTGGTGCTCCAGGTTTCCAGCCTGTGGCTATGGCTGCTTCCCTGACAATGGCCCTGATAACTTCTGGGCCTTGGAGGAAGTGGTAGGAGTGACTGGAGCTGAGGTCCCATATTTCTTTTCTTCAGGATAAATTGGCTTCTGCCAATTTATACATTTAGCAAAAATATAAAAATATGGTAGGGAATAAAATGAAAATTCAGGAAAGCGATTACCATGGAGATAAGAGAAGCAGGATAGAATCGGGACAGGGGAATGCTGGGGGTTTCAACAGAATTTCAATTTAACAACACTTGAAGCAAATATGGTAAAATGTTAAAACCTATTATGTAGGTGGTTTTAGGTATTTTCTCTCTCTTCTGGGTGTTTGAAATATAATTATATTTTATTTATAAT